>NW_027254420.1:92500-102500 GCF_044704955.1 Pristiophorus japonicus | reverse complement strand
TCTCTCGGTCTCCCTATCTCTCTCTGTATCTCTCTCCATCTCTAAATATTTTTCTCTCTATCTCTATCTTTCTCAATCTGTCTTTATCTCTCTCTCTCACTCTCTCCCTCTGTCTCTCTCTGTCTCTGTCTCACTCTCTCTCTCTGTCTCTCTCTGTCTCTGTCTCTCTCTCTGTCTCGCTCTGTCTCTGTCGCTG
Organism: Pristiophorus japonicus; assembly: GCF_044704955.1. NCBI lineage: Eukaryota > Metazoa > Chordata > Chondrichthyes > Pristiophoridae > Pristiophorus > Pristiophorus japonicus. Next base: position 102,304 of record NW_027254420.1, on the reverse strand, counting down.
TCTCTCTCTGTCTCACTGTCTTTCTCTATCTTTCCCTCTCTCTCTCTCCCTCTCTCTCTTTCCGTCTCTGTTTCTCTCTCCATCTTTCCCTTTGCTCTCTGTCTCTCTCACTCTCGCTCTGTCTCTCTCTCTCAGTATCTCTCCGTGTCTTTATCTCTGTCTTTCCCTCTCTCCTATCAATCTCTCTCTGTGTCTCTCTCTGTCTCTCTCTCTGTCTCTCTATCTGTCTTTTCCTCTCTCTCTCTGTCTTTCTCTCTGTCTTTCTGTCTGTCTCTGTCTCTCTGTCTCTCTCTTTCTGTTGCTCTCTCACCCTCTCTCTCAGTGTCTCTCTAACTCATTCCATCTCTCCCTCTCTCTCTGTCTCTCTCTCTCTCTGTATCTCTCTATAATTCTGATACTCTGTCTCTCTGTCTCTCTGCCTATCTCTGTCTTTCTCGATTTCTGTCTCTCGATCTCTCTCTGTCTCTCTCTCTCTCTCTCTGTCTCTCTCTCTGGATCTCTCTCTGTCTACCTATCACTGTCTCGCTCTGCGTACCTGCCCTGGGAGTGTTTGATGGGACAGCGTAGAGGGAGCTTTACTCTGTATCTAACCCCGTGCTGTACCTGCCCTGGGAGTGTTTGATGGGACAGCGTAGAGGGAGCTTTACTATGTATCTAACCCCGTGTTGTACCTGCCCTGGGAGTGTTTGATGGGACAGTGTAGAGGGAGCTTTACTCTGTATCTAACCCCGTGCTGTACCTGCCCTGGGAGTGTTTGATGGGACAGCGTAGAGGGAGCTTTACTATGTATCTAACCCTCTGTACCTGCCCTGGGAGTGTTTGATGGGACAGTGTAGAGGGACCTTTACTCTGTATCTAACCCCCTGTACCTGCCCTGGGAGTGTTTGATGGGACAGTGTAGAGGGAGCTTTACTCTGTATCTAACCCCCTGCACCTGCCCTGGGAGTGTTTGTTGGGACAGTGTAGAGGGAGCTTTACTCCGTATCGAACCTCCTGTACCTGCCCAGGGAGGTTTGATGGGACAGTGTGGAGGAAGATTAAATGCCCAACTCTCTCTGTCCCTCTCGCTTTCTCTCTGTCAGTCTCTCTCTCTGTCTGTTCCTCTGTCTCTCTCGCTCTCTGTTTCCGGGTCCCTGTCTCTCTCCCTCTCTGTATCTCTGTCTCTCTCTTTCTCTCGCTCTCTCTTTCAGTCTCCCTGTCTCTCTCCCTCTCTGTATCTCTGTTCCTCTCTCTCTCGCTCTCTCTTTCAGTCTCCCTGTCTCTCTCCCTCTCTGTATCTCTGTTCCTCTCTCTCTCTCGCTCTCTGTCAGTCTCTCTGTCTCCCTCTCTCCATCTTGCTCCCTCACTCTCTCCCTCGCTCCCAATTTGTATCCATCTATCTCTCTTTCACTTTTTCCTCTGTCTGTCTGCCTATCTCTGTCTTTCTCGATATCTGTCTCTCGATCTCTCTCTGTCTCTCTCTCTCTCTCTGTCTCTCTCTCTGGATCTCTCTCTGTCTACCTATCACTGTCTCGCTCTGCGTACCTGCCCTGGGAGTGTTTGATGGGACAATGTAGAGGGAGCTTTACTCTGTATCTAACCCCGTGCTGTACCTGCCCTGGGAGTGTTTGATGGGACAGTGTAGAGGGAGCTTTACTCTGTATCTAACCCCCTGTACCTGCCCTGGGAGTGTTTGATGGGACAGTGTCGAGAGCGAGAGTGAGAGAGGAACAGAAAGAGAGAGAGACTGACAGAGAGACAGGGAGACTGAAAGAGAGAGCGAGAGAGAGAGACTCTGTATCTAACCCCGTGCATTACTTGCCCTGGGAGTGTTTGATGGGACAGTGTGGTGGGAGATTAAATGCCCAACTCTCTCTATCCCTCTCGCTTTCTCTCTGTCAGTCTCTCTCTCTCTGTCTGTTCCTCTGTCTCTCTCGCTCTCTCTTTCAGGGTCCCTGTCTCTCTCCCTCTCTGTATCTTTGTCCCTTTTTTTCTCTCACTCTCTCTTTCAGTCTCCCTGTCTCTCTCCCTCTCTGTATCTCTGTCCCTTTCTCTCTCTCGCTCTCTCTTTCAGTCTCCCTGTCTCTCTCCCTCTCTGTATCTCTGTTCCTCTCTCTCTCGCTCTCTCTTTCAGTCACCCTGTCTCTCTCCCTCTCTGTATCTCTGTTCCTCTCTCTCTCTCTTGCTCTCTGTCAGTCTCTCTGTCTCCCTCTCTCCATCTTGCTCCCTCACTCTCTCCGTCGCTCCCAATTTCTATCCATCTATCTCTCTTTCACTTTTTCCTCTGTCTGTGCTGCTGTCCATTTCCGATCTCTCTCTTTCTTTCCCTTTTCTGTAACACGCTCTCTCTATCCCAAATTCTCTCACTGCTTCTCCCTGTCCACCTCTCTTTTTCTCTCTCCCTGTCTCTCATTCCCATTCTGATGTTTCCTTGATTGAAAAGTACCCTGACATATTGCAGCCTGACTGTTTAAACATACAGCAAGAAATCACATTTCTGGGACATTTTTGATTTGCTAACCATCCAATTGTGGCTTGGAATGTGTGGGTTAAATCTCGTTTCTCCATCTGAAAACTGAGTGTTTCAGATTGAGCAGTATATGGGATCAAAGGCTGATTCAGACAATGCTGCTTTGTGGAACGGTGTGATATCTTCACAGGGCAGGACATGGAGAAGTTTTGTTGGTTTGAATAAGGTGTAAATACGATTGTGTCGCCCCCTCACAGATACACAGGATTGAAGCTGTTTACCATCAATGCCCTGAAAGAATGAAATGGTTCAACAAGGTGTGACTGACTTCAAACTCTTCAAACACATGAAGGACCCGGAGACTGGGACCAACACAAAGCCCCGAGCCCAGACAGGCAAACCAGGTTTGATCACAGATCACTCAGACACGTGTCCTGGTGTAAAATGGTCACCACGCATCTCATGTAAAATGGGTGCTCAATTTCACCCAAACTAATCCCACTGCCCCGCTCTCTCCCCATAGCCCTGTATCAATCCCCAAACTAATCCCACTGCCCCGCTCTCTCCCCATAGTCCTGTATCAATCCCCAAACTAATCCCACTGCCCCGCTCTCTCCCCATAGTCCTGTATCAATCCCCAAACTAATCCCACTGCCCCGCTCTCTCCCCATAGTCCTGTATCAATCCCCAAACTAATCCCACTGCCCCGCTCTCTCCCCATAGTCCTGTATCAAGCTCCAAACTAATCCAACTGCCCCCCTCTCTCCCCATCGTCCTGTATCAATCCCCAAACTAATCCCACTGCCCCGCTCTCTCCCCATAGCCCTGTATCAATCCCAAACTAATCCCACTGCCCCGCTCTCTCCCCATAGTCCTGTATCAATCCCCAAACTAATCCCACTGCCCCGCTCTCTCCCCATAGTCCTGTATCAATCCCCAAACCAATCCCACTGCCCCGCTCTCTCCCCATAATGCTGTATCAATCCCCAAACTAATCCCACTGCCCCGCTCTCTCCCCATAGTCCTGTACCAATCCCCAAACTAATCCCACTGCCCCGCTCTCTCCCCATAGTCCTGTATCAATCCCCAAACTAATCCCACTGCCCCGCTCTCTCCCCATAGTCCTGTATCAATCTCCAAACTAATCCCACTGCCCCCCTCTCTCCCCATCGTCCTGTATCAATCCCCAAACTAATCCCACTGCCCCGCTCTCTCCCCATAGTCCTGTATCGATCTCCAAACTAATCCCACTGCCCCACTCTCTCCCCATAGTCCTGTATCAATCCCCAAACCAATCCCACTGCCCCGCTCTCTCCCCATAATCCTGTATCAATCCCCAAACTAATCCCACTGTCCCGCTCTCTCCCCATACCCCTGTACCAATCCCCAAACTAATCCCAGTGCCCCGCTCTCTCCCCATAGTCCTGTATCAATCCCCAAACTAATCCCACTGCCCCACTCTCTCCCCATAGTCCTGTATCAATCCCCAAACTAATTCCACTGCCCCGTTCTCTCCCCATAGTCCTGTATCAATCCCAGAATCGATACAGAAAGTGAGACAGACAGAGAGAGAGAGACACACACACACACACTCTATTTCTCCCTCTCGCTCTCTCTCACTGTCTATCTCTCTGTCTCTCTCACTCTCTCTGTTCCTCTCTTTCACTCTGTCCCTCTCTCTGTCTCGCCCTATTTCTGTCTCTCTCTCTTTCTCTCTCTCTGTCTCTCTCTCTCACTCTGTATCTCTCTTTCTCGCTCTTTCTCTCTTTCTGTCCCTCTCTCTGTTCCTCTCGCTCTCTCTCTCTCTCTCTCCCTCTCTCTTTCCCTCTCTCTGTCCTTCTCCCTATCTCCCTCTCTCTCTCTGTGCCTCTCTCTCTCTCTGTCCTACAATCTCTATCTCTCTGTCTCTCTCTTTCTCTTTCTCCGTTTCTTGCTCTCTCTCTCTGGCTCTCTGTCTCTCTCGCTCACTCATTTTCTCTCTCTCTCTCTGTCTCTCTCTGTCTCTCTCTCTCTCTCTCTCTTTATCTGTTTCTCGCTCTCTCTCTCTCTCTCTCTGTCTCTCTCTCTCTCTGTGTCTCTCCTGTCTCTTTCCATCTTTCTCTCTCTCGCTCTGTCTCTCTGTCTCTCTCTCTATCTCTCTCTCTCACTGTCTCTCTCACTCTCTCTCTCGATCTATCTGTCTCTCTTTCTGTCGTCTCTCTCTCTCTGTCCCTCTCTCCCTATCTCTCTCTATCCCCCTTTCTCTCTGTCTGTTTCACTCAACCTCTCTCTGACACTCTCTGTCTCTCTCTGTCTCTCAGTCACACTCACTCTCTCTGTCTCTCTCTCTGCCTCGTTCTCTCGCTCTGTCTCTCTCTCTGACTTGTTCTCTCTGTCTCTCTCTCTCGCTCTGTCTTTCTCCTTCTCTCTCTGTCTCTCTCTCTCGCTCTGTCTCTCTCCTTCTCTCTCTCTCTGTCTCATTCCCTCTCTGTCTCTCTCTTCATATCTCTCTCTATCCCTCTCTCCCACTCTCCTGTCTCTTTCCATCTCTCTCTGTCTCTCTATCTGTCTGTCTCGCTCTCTTTCTCTGTCTCTGTCACTCTCTCTCTCTCCCTCTCTCTGTCCCTCTCTCTGTGTTTCTCTCTCTGTCTCTCTCCCTCTCTCTCTCCTGTCTCTTTCCATCTCTCACTCATTCTATCTCCCTCTCTCTTTCTCTCTCTCTGTCTCTCTCTCTCTGACAGCCTCGCTCTGTCTCTCTCTCTCTCTATCTGTTTCTATCTCTCTGTCTCTCGCTCTCTTTCTCTCTCCCTCTATCTCTGTCTCCCTCTCTCTCTCTCCTGTTTCTTTCCATCTCTTGCTCTCTCTTTCTTTCTCTCTGTCCCCCCCATGCTCTCTCTCTCTCTGTCTCTCTATCTCTCTCTGTCTTTCTCTCTGTCTGTCTCTCTCTCTCTCTGTCTCATTCACTCCCTATCTCTCTCTCTCTGTCTCTCTGTCTCTCTCTCTCTCTGTCTCTCTCTCTATCCCTCTCTCTATCCCTCTCTCTCACTCCCTCTCTCTCTCTCTCTGTCTCTCTCTCTCTGTGTCTCTGAGTTTCTCTCTGTCTCTCTGTATCTCTCTCCTGTCTCTTTCCATCTCTTTCTCTCTCTCGGTGTCTCTTTCTCTCTCACTGTCTCTCTCTCTCTGTCCCTCCCTCTGTTCCCCGCTCTCTCTCTCTGTCTCTCTCACTATTTCTGTCTCTCTCTCTCTCTCACTCTCCCTATCTCTCTCTATCCCTCTCTCACTGTCTGTCTGTCTCTCTCCCCCTCTCTCTGACACTCTCTGCCTCTCTCTCTCTCTCTGTCACACTCACTCTCTCTGTCTCTCTCTCTCTCTCTCTCTGTCTTTCTTTCTCTCTCTGACTCTCTCTGTCTCTCTCTCTCTCTCTCCCTTTCTGTCTCTCACTCTGTGTGTGTGTCTCGCTCTCTCTCTCTGACCCGCTCTGTCTCTCTGTCTCTCTCTCTCTGACTCTATCTGTCTCTCTCTCTCTCTTCCTCTCTGTATCTCTCTCAGTCTCTCTCTCCCTGTCTAAGTGTCTCTCCCTCTCTGTCTCTCTCTGTATGTCTATCAATCCCGAAACTAATCCCACTGCCCCGCTCTCTCCCCATAGTCCTGTATCAATCCCCAAACTAATCCCACTGCCCCGCTCTCTCCCCATAGTCCTGTATCAATCCCCAAACTAATCCCACTGCCCCGCTCTCTCCCCATAGTCCTGTATCAATCCCCAAACTAATCCCACTGCCCCGCTCTCTCCCCATAGCCCTGTATCAATCCCCAAACTAATCCCACTGCCCCGCTCTCTCTCCATAGTCCTGTATCAATCCCCAAACTAATCCCACTGACCCGCTCTCTCCCCACAGTCCTGTATCAATCCCCAAACTAATCCCACTGCCCCGCTCTCTCCCCATAGTCCTGTATCAATCCCCAAACTAATCCCACTGACCCGCTCTCTCCCCATAGTCTTGTATCAATCCCCAAACTAATCCCACTGACCCGCTCTCTCCCCATACTCCTGTATCAATCCCAGATTCGATACAGAAAGTGAGACAGAGAGAGAGAGAGAGACACACACACACACACTCTCTCTCTCCCTCTCGCTCTCTCTCACTGTCTCTCTCTCTGTCTCACTCACTCTCTCTGTTCCTCTCTTTCACTCTGTCCCTCTCTCTGTCTCGCCCTATTTCTGTCTCTCTCTCTCTCTCTCTCTGTCTCTCTCTCTCACTGTGTATCTCTCTTTCTCGCTCTTTCTCTCTCTCTGTCCCTCTCTCTGTTCCTCTCGCTCTCACTCTCTCTCTCCCTCTCTCTTTCCCTCTCTCTGTCCTTCTACCTATCTCCCTCTCTCTCTCTGTGCCTCTCTCTCTCTCTGTCCTACAATCTCTATCTCTCTGTCTCTCTCTCTCTCTCTCTCTCTTTCCCTGTGTTTCTCTCTCTCTTTCTGTCTCTCTCCCTCTTTCTCCCTATCCCTCTCTCTCTCTATCCCCCTCTCTCTCTATCCCTCTCTTTCTCTCTCTGTCTCTCTCTCCTGCATTTTTCCATCTCTCTCTCTCTCTGTCCCTCTCTCTGTCTCCCTCTCTATATATATATATATATATATAACTCTCTGTCTCTATCTCTCTCTCTCTATCTCACTCACTCTCTCATTTTCTCACTCTCTGTCTATCTCTCTCTGTCTCTAACTCTCTGTCTCTCTGTCTCTCTCTCTCTCTTTCTCCGTTTCTTGCTCTCTCTCTCTGTCTCTCTCACTCACTCATTTTCTCTCTCTCTGTCTGTCTCTCTCTGTCTCTATCTCTCTCTCTCTTTATCTGTCTCTCTCTCTCTCTCTCTGTCTCTCTCTCTATCTCTCTCCCTCTCTCTCTCCTGTCTCTTTCCATCTTTCTCTCTCTCGCTCTGTCTCTCTCTCTATCTCTCTCTCACTGTCTCTCTCACTCTCTCTCTCTATCTATCTGTCTCTCTTTCTGTTTCACTCTACCTCTCTCTGACACTCTCTGTCTCTCTCTGTCTCTCAGTCACACTCACTCTCTCTGTCTCTCTCTCTGCCTCGTTCTCTCGCTCTGTCTCTCTCTCTGACTTGTTCTCTCTGTCTCTCTCTCTCTCGCTCTGTCTTTCTCCTTCTCTCTCTGTCTCTCTCTCTCGCTCTGTCTCTCTCCTCTCTCTCTCTGTCTCATTCCCTCTCTGTCTCTCTCTTCCTATCTCTCTCTATCCCTCTCTCCCACTCTCCTGTCTCTTTCCATCTCTCTCTTTCTCTCTGTCTTTCTATCTGTCTGTCTCTCTCTCTTTCTCTGTCTCTGTCACTCTCTCTCTCTCCCTCTCTTTGTCCCTCTCTCTGTGTTTCTCTCTCTGTCTCTCTCCCTCTCTCTCTCCTGTCTCTTTCCATCTCTCTCTCAATCTATCTCCCTCTCTCTTTCTCTCTCTCTGTCTCTCTCTCTCTGACAGCCTCGCTCTGTCTCTCTCTCTCTCTATCTGTTTCTATCTCTCTGTCTCTCGCTCTCTTTCTCTGTCTCTCTATCTCTGTCTCTCTATCTGTCTCTCTCACTCTGTTTCTCCCTCTCTCTCTCTCTGTCTCTCTCCCTCTCTCTGTGTTTCTCCCTCTCTTTCTCTGTCTCTCCCCCCCTCTCAACATCCGTCTCTCTTCCTATCCCTCTCTCTCTCTATCACTCTCGCTCTCTGTCTCCCTCTCTCTCTCTCTCCTGTTTCGTTCCATCTCTTGCTCTCTCTTTTTTTCTCTCTGTCCCCCCCACGCTCTCCCTCTCTCTGTCTCTCTCTCTAACTCTCTATCTCTCTCTGTCTTTTTCTCCGTCCCTCTCTCTCTGTCTCTCTCTCTCTCTGTCTCATTCACTCCCTATCTCTCTCTCTCTGTCTCTCTGTCTCTCTCTCTCTCTGTCTCTCTCTCTATCCCTCTCTCTCTATCCCTCTCTCTCACTCCCTCTCTCTCTCTCTGTCTCTCTCTCTCTGTGTCTCCGAGTTTCTCTCTGTCTCTCTGTATCTCTCTCCTGTCTCTTTTCATCTCTTTCTCTCTCTCGGTCTCTCTTTCTCTCTCACTGTCTCTCTCTCTCTGTCCCTCCCTCTGTTCCCCGCTCTCTCTCTCTGTCTCTCTCACTATTTCTGTCTCTCTCTCTCTCTCTCACTCTCCCTATCTCTCTCTATCCCTCTCTCTCTGTCTGTCTGTCTCTCTCCCCCTCTCTCTGACACTCTCTGCCTCTCTCTCTCTCTCTGTCACACTCACTCTCTCTGTCTCTCTCTCTCTCCCTCTCTGTCTTTCTTTCTCTCTCTGACTCTCTCTGTCTCTCTCTCTCTCTCTCTCCCTTTCTGTCTCTCACTCTCTGTGTGTGTCTCGCTCTCTCTCTCTGACCCTCTCTGTCTCTCTCTCTCTGACTCTATCTGTGTCTCTCTCTCTCTTCCTCTCTGTCTCTCTTTCAGTCTCTCTCTCCCTGTCTAAGTGTCTCTCCCTCTCTGTCTCTCTCTGTCTGTATGTCTATCAATCCCTAAACTAATCCCACTGCCCTGCTCTCTCCCCATAGCCCTGTATCAATCCCCAAACTAATCCCACTGCCTCGCTCTCTCCCCATAGTCCTGTATCAATCCCCAAACTAATCCCACTGCCCCGCTCTCTCCCCATAGCCCTGTATCAGTCCCCAAACTAATCCCACTGCCCCGCTCTCTCCCCATAGTCCTGTATCAATCCCCAAACTAATCCCACTGCCCCGCTCTCTCCCCATAGTCGTGTATCAAACCCAAAACTAATCCCACTGCCATGCTCTCTCCCCATAGTCCTGTATCAATCGCAAACTAATCCCACTGCCCCGCTCTCTCCCCATAGTCCTGTATCAATCCCCAAACTAATCCCACTGCCCCGCTCTCTCCCCATAGTCCTGTATCAATCCCCAAACTAATCCCACTGCCCCGCTCTATCCCCATAGTCCTGTATCAATCCCCAAACTAATCCCACTGCCCCGCTCTCTCCCCATAGTCCTGTATCAATCCCCAAACTAATCCCACTGCCCCGCTCTCTCCCCATAGTCCTGTATCAATCGCAAACTAATCCCACTGCCCCGCTCTCTCCCCATAATCCTGTATCAATCGCAAACTAATCCCACTGCCCCGCTCTCTTCCCATAGTCCTGTATCAATCCCCAAACTAATCCCACTGCCCCGCTCTCTCCCCATAGTCCTGTATCAATCCCCAAACTAATCCCACTGCCCCGCTCTCTCCCCATAGTCCTGTATCAATCCCCAAACTAATCCCACTGCCCCGCTCTCTCCCCATAGTCCTGTATCAATCCCCAAACTAATCCCACTGCCCCGCTCTCTCCCCATAGTCCTGTATCAATCGCAAACTAATCC
>NW_027254420.1:82500-85000 GCF_044704955.1 Pristiophorus japonicus | reverse complement strand
CTCTCTGTCTCTCTCTCTCTGCATCTCTCTAAAAACGCTGCCTCTATCACTCTGTCTCTCTCGCTCCCTCTCTCTGTCTCTCTCGCTCTGTATTTTTCACTGTCTCTCTCTCATTCTCTATCTCTCTTCATCTGCTTATCTCTGACTCTCTCTCTCTCCCTCTCTCTCTGCCTCTCTCTCTCTGTCTGTCTCTCTCTCTCTCACACTCTCTATCTCTCTCCATCTGCTTATCTCTGACTCTCTCTCTCTCTCTCTGTCTCTCTCTCTCTCTATTTCTATCTCTCTCTCGCTCTCTCTATGTCTCCCTCTCTCTCTGTGCCTCTCTCCCTCTCTATATCTCTCTCTCTCTATCTGTGTCTATCTCTATCTTTCTCCCTCTCTCGCTCTCTGTCTCTCTCGGTCTCTCTCTCTCACACTATCTCTCTCTCTCTCTACTCGCTCTCCCTCTCCTTCTCTCCATCTCTGTCTCTCCATCTCTGTCTCTCTCTCTCGCGCTCTCACGTTCTGTCTCTCTGTCTCAATCTGTCTCTCTCTCTCTCTGTCTTTCTCTCTCTTTGTCTCTCACTTTCTCTCTGTCTCTCTCTCTATCTGTCTCACTCTCTCACTCCCTGTCTCTCTCTATTTCTCACTCTCGCTCTGTCTCTCCCTCTCTCTCCCTCTCGATCTCCGTCTCTCTTTCTTTCTCTCTCTCTCTCTCTCTCTCTCTATCGCCCTATCTTTCTGTCTCTCTCTCTCTCTCACTCTCTCTCTGTTTCTCTCCTTCTCTCTCTCTATTTCTGTCTCTCTATCTCTCTGTCTTTCACTCTCTCTCTGTCTCTCACTCTGTCTCTCTCTCTCTCTCGCTCTCTGTCTCTCTCTTTCTCTGCCTGTCTCTCTGTCTCTCTGTTTTTCTCTCCATCTTTCCCTCTCTGTCCCTTTCTCCCTCTCGCTCTGTCACTCTCTCTCTGTATCTCTCCGTGTCTTAATCTCCATCTTTCCCTCTCACCTATCAATCTCTCTCTCTCTCTCTGTCTCTCTATCTGTCCTTCCCTCTCTCTATCTGTCGATCTCTCTCTATGTCTTTCTTTCTGTCTTTCTCTCTATCTCTCTCTCTCTGCCTGTCTCTCTGTCTCTCTCTCTCTTTCACTTTCTCCCTGTCTCTCTCTCTCTCTCTAGCTCTGTATTTTTCTCTGTCTATCTCTCTCTCGCTCTCTCATCTTCACTCTCTGAGTCTCTCTCTATCTCGCTTCATCTCTCCCTCTCGTTCTGTCTGTCTCTCTCTCTCTCTGTATCTCTCTATAATTCTGTCTCTCTGTCTCTCTCTGTCTGTCTGCCTATCTCTGTCTCTCTGTCTCTCTCTGTCTCTCTGTCTCACTCTATCGCTCTCTCTGTCTCTCTCTGTCTCTGTCTCTGTACCTGTCTCTCGCTCCCTCTCTCTCTCTCTGTCACTTTCTTGGTCTTTCTGTCTCTCCCTGTCTGTCTCTGTCTTATCCCCTCTCGCTCTCTCTCTCTGTCTGTGCTTCTCTCTCTCTCTAACAATCTCTGTCTCTCTCTGACTATCTCCTTCTGTCTCTCTCTCACACTGTCTCTCTGTCTCTCTCTCTCTCTCTCTGTCACCCTCTCTTTCTCTCTCTCTCACTCTCTCTCTCACTGTGTTTCTCTCTCTCTATCTCTATTTCTGTGTTTCTCTCTCTCTATCTCTATTTCTGTCTCTCCAGCTCTCTGTCTTTCTCTCTCTGTCTCTCATTCTCTCTCGCTCTCCCTCTCTCACTCTATCTCTCCCTGTCTTTAACTCTGTCTATCCCTCACTATCTATCTCTCTCTCTATCAATCTCTCTCTCTCTATCAATCCGTTTCTCTGTCATTCTCTCTCTCTCTCTCTGTCACCCTCTCTTTCTGTCTCTCTCTCTCTCTCTGTCTCTCGCTATCTCTGTATCTCTCCCTGACTTTATCTCTCTTTCCCTCTCTCTCTATCAATCTCTCTCTATCAATCTCTCTCTCTGTCAATATCTCTCTCTCTATCAATCCCTGTCTCTCTCTGACATTTTCTCTCTGTGTCTCTCTCTATCTGTCTCTCTCTTTGTCTCTCTCTATCTGTCTCTCTCTCTCTCTCTCCGTCACCCTCTCTTTCTGTCTCTCTCTCTCTGTTTCTCCCTCTCTCTCTCTATTCCTGTCTCTCTTGCGCTCTCTCTCTGTCGATCCTATCTCTCCTGTCTTTAACTTGTCCTTCACTCTCTCTCTATCAATCTCTCGCTGTGTCTCTGTCTCTCTCTCTCTGTCTCTCTCACTCTGTATCTCTCTCTCTTACGCTGTCTGTCTCTCTCTCTCTGTCTCTCACACTCTGTCTCTCTCTCTTTTGCCTGCTCTCTCTCTCTCTATACACATCTCTTTCTGTCTGCCTATCACCCTCTCTCTTTCTCTCTCTCTCGCTCTCTGTCTCTCTCTCTCTGTCTCTCTCCATATGTTTCTCTGTCTGTCTGCCTATCTCCCTCTCTCTCTCTGTCTCTCTCTCTGTCTCTCT
>NW_027254420.1:40000-60000 GCF_044704955.1 Pristiophorus japonicus | reverse complement strand
TAAAGCTCCCTCTACACTGTCCCATCAAACACTCCCTGGGCAGGTACAGGGGGTTAGATACAGAGTAAAGCTCCCTCTACACTGTCCCATCAAACACTCCCAGGGCAGGTACAGGGGGTTAGATACAGAGTAAAGCTCCCTCTACACTGTCCCATCAAACACTCCCAGGGTAGGTACAGGGGGTTAGATACAGAGTAAAGCTCCCTCTACACTGTCCCATCAAACACTCCCAGGGCAGGTACAGGGGGTTAGATACAGAGTAAAGCTCCCTCTACACTGTCCCATCAAACACTCCCAGGGCAGGTACAGGGGGTTAGATACAGAGTAAAGCTCCCTCTACACTGCCCATCAAACACTCCCAGGGCAGGTACAGCACGGGGTTAGATACAGAGTAAAGCTCCCTCTACACTGTCCCATCAAACTCTCCCAGAGCAGGTACAGGGGGTTAGATACAGAGTAAAGCTCCCTCTACACTGTCCCATCAAACACTCCCAGGGCAGGTACAGGGGGTTAGATACAGAGTAAAGCTCCCTCTACACTGTCCCATCAAACACTCCCAGGGCAGGTACAGGGGTTAGATACAGAGTAAAGCTCCCTCTACACTGTCCCATCAAACACTCCCAGGGCAGGTACAGGAGGTTAGATACAGAATATACTGTGCTGCACTGTCGGAGGGGCAGTACTGAGGGAGTGCTGCACTGTCGGAGGGGCAGTACTGAGGGAGTGTTGCACTGTCGGAGGGGCAGAACTGAGGGAGTGTTGCACTGTCGGAGGGGCAGTACTGAGGGAGTGCTGCACTGTCGGAGGGGCAGTACTGAGGGAGCGCTGCACTGTCGGAGGGGCAGTACTGAGGGAATGCTGCACTGTCGGAGGGGCAGTACTGAGGGAGTGCCGCACCTTCGGAGGGGCAGTACTGAGGGAGTGCTGCACCTTCGGAGGGGCAGTACTGAGGGAGTGCCGCACTGTCGGAGGGGCAGTACTGAGGGAGTGCCGCACTGTCAGAGGGGCAGTACTGAGGGAGTGCCGCAATGTCGGAGGGGCAGTACTGAGGGAGTGCTGCATTTTCGGAGGGGCAGTACTGAGGGAGTGCTGCACTGTCGGAGGGACAGTACTGAGGAAGTGCTGCACTGTCGGAGGGGCAGTACTGAGGGAGTGCTGCACTGTCGGAGGGGCAGTACTGAGGGAGTGCTGCACTGTCGGAGGGGCAGTACTGAGGGAGTGCTGCACTGTCGGAGGGGCAGTACTGAGGGAGTGCTGCACTGTCGGAGGGGCAGTACTGAGGGAGTGCTGCACTGTCGGAGGGGCAGTACTGAGGGAGTGCTGCACTGTCGGAGGGGCAGTACTGAGGGAGTGCTGAGGTTCCTGATCCCTGCCCTGGGACCATTCACATGTAAATGTCCCCAGACAGCACACACCTCAGGAACTGTGTGACTCATCCTGGCCCTGACCATTGAGATGTTAATCAGCACAAGGTTCACTCACTCACTCACTCACTCACTCACTCACTTACTTTTCCAGCTCTGCGACCGCCATTTAACACTAACATTGTAACAATGACTTTTTTGCTTTCTCCAGATCTCGCAACATGGCTCCACTCCCAGAGAATCCACGCTCCGGAAAACCAGGTGAAATAATCTCCCTCCGGGAATTCCCCTTCGTGAGCTGAGGTCTGGTATCTCAGTGTATCTGTGGGGGGAAGCTGTGTGTCTGTGTGTGTCTCTCCCCCCCACTCTCTGTCTCTCTCCTCTCTGTCCCTCTCTCTCTCCCTCTGTCTCCGCTTCTCTCTCTTTCTCTCCCTCCCTCTCTCTGTCCCTCTCTCTCTCCCTCTGTCTCTGCTTCTCTCTCTTTCTCTCCCTCCCTGTCTCTGTCCATCTCTCTCTCTCCCTCTGTCTCTGCTACTCTTTCTCTCTCCCTTCCACTCTCTGTCCATCTCTCTCTCCCTCTGTCTCTGCTTCTCTCTCTTTCTCTCTCTCTCCCTCTCTTTCTCCCTCTGTCTCTGCTTCTCTCTCTCTCTCTCCCTCTCTCTCTCTGTTCATCTCTCTCTCCCTCTGTCTCTGCTTCTCTCTCTCTCTCTCCCTCTCTCTCTCTGTCCATCTCTCTCTCCTTCTGACTCTGCTTTTCTCTCTCTCTTTCTTCCTCCCTCTCTCTGTCCATCTCTCTCTCTCTGTCTCTGCTTCTCTCTCTCTCTATCTGTCTCTCTGATGCTTGGACATTGATTACAGAGATCGACTGCTCTCTAATTTAATCTCCCTCTGCACTGTCCCAGCAAACACTCCCAGGGGGTTAGATACAGAATAAAGCTCCCTCTGCACTGTCCCAGCAAACACTCCCAGGGCAGGTACAGGGGGTTAGATACAGAGTAAAGCTCCCTCTACACTGTCCCAGCAAACACTCCCAGGGCAGGTACAGGGGGTTAGATACAGAGTAAAGCTCCCTCTACACTGTCCATCAAACACTCCCAGGGCAGGTACAGGGGGTTAGATACAGAGTAAAGCTTTCTACACTGTCCCAGCAAACACTCCCAGGGCAGGTACAGCACGGGGTTAGATACAGAGTAAAGCTCCCTCTGCACTGTCCAATCAAACTCTCCCAGGGCAGGTACAAGGGGTTAGATACGGAGATAATCTCCCTCTACACAATCCATTCAAACACTCCCAGGGCAGGTACAGGGGGTTAGATACAGAGTAAAGCTCCCTCTACACTGTCCCATCAAACACTCCCTGGGCAGGTACAGCACAGAGTTAGATACAGAGTAAAGCTCCCTCTACACTGTCCCATCAAACACTCCCAGGGCAGGTACAGGGGGTTAGATACAGAGTAAAGCTCCCTCAACACTGTCCCATCAAACAGTCCCAGGGCAGGTACAGGGGGTTAGATACAGAGATAATCTCCCTCTACACTGTCCCATCAAACACTCCCAGGGCAGGTACAGGGGGTTAGATACAGAGTAAAGCTCCCTCTACACTGTCCCATCAAACACTTCCAGGGCAGGTACAGCACGGGGTTAGATACAGAGTAAAGCTCCCTCTACACTGTCCATCAAACACTCCCAGGGCAGGTCGAGCACGGGATTAGATACGGAGTAAAGCTCCCTCTACACTGTCCCATCAAACACTCCCAGGGCAGGTACAGGGGGTTAGATACAGAGTAAAGCTCCCTCTACACTGTCCCATCAAACACTCCCAGGGCAGGTACAGGAGGTTAGATACAGAGTAAAGCTCCCTCTACACTGTCCCATCAAACACTCCCAGGGCAGGTACAGGGGGTTAGATACAGAGATAATCTCCCTCTACACTGTCCCATCAAACATTCCCAGGGCAGGAAAGGGGGTTACATACAGAGTAAAGCTCCCTCTGCAGTGTCCCATCAAACAGTCCCAGGGCAGGTACAGCACCGGGTTAGAGACAGAGTAAAGCTCCCTCTACACTGTCCCATCAAACACTCCCAGGGCATGTAAAGGTGGTTAGATACAGAATAAAGCTCCCTCTACACTGTCCCATGAAACATTCCCAGGGCAGGTACAGGGAGTTAGATACAGAGTAAAGCTCCCTCTACACTGTCCCATCAAACACTCCAGGGCAGGTACGGGGGGGTTAGATACAGAATATACTGTGCTGCACTGTCGGAGGGGCTGTTCTGAGGGAGTGCTGTATTGTCGGTGGGGCAGTACTGAGGGAGTGCTGCACTGTCGGAGGGGCAGTACTGAGGGAGTGCTGCACTGTCGGAGGGGCAGTACTGAGGGAGTGTTGCACATTCGGAAGGGCAGTACTGAGGGAGTGCTGCACTGTCGGAGGGGCAGTACTGAGGGAGTGCTGCATTTTCGGAGGGGCAGTACTGAGTGAGCGCTGCACTGTCGGAGGGGCAGTACTGAGGGAGTGCTGCACTGTCGGAGGGGCAGTACTGAGGGAGAGCTGCACTGTCGGAGGGGCAGTACTGAGGGAGTGCTGCACTGTCGGAGGGGCAGTACTGAGTGAGCGCTGCACTGTCGGAGGGGCAGTACTGAGGGAGAGCTGCACTGTCGGAGGGGCAGTACTGAGGGACTGCTGCACTGTCGGAGGGGCAGTACTGAGGGAGTGCTGCACTGTCGGAGGGGCAGTACTGAGGGAGTGCTGCACTGTCGGAGGGGCAGTACTGAGGGAGTGCTGCACTGTCGGAGGGGCAGTACTGAGGGAGTGCTGAGGTTCCTGATCCCTGCCCTGGGACCATTCACATGTAAATGTCCCCAGACAGCACACACCTCAGGAACTGTGTGACTCATCCTGGCCCTGACCATTGAGATGTTAATCAGCACAAGGCTCACTCACTCACTCACTCACTCACTCACTCACTCACTCACTCACTTACTCACTCACTCACTCACTCACTCACTCACTCACTTACTTTTCCAGCTCAGCGACCGCCATTTAACACTAACATTGTAACAATCACTTTTTTGCTTTCTCCAGATCTCGCAACATGGCTCCACTCCCAGAGAATCCACGCTCCGGAAAACCAGGTGAAATAATCTCCCTCCGGGAATTCCCCTTAGTGAGCTGAGGTCTGGTATCTCAGTGTATCTGTGGGGGGAAGCTGTGTGTCTGTGTGTGTCTCTCCCCACCCCTCTCTGTCTCTCTCCTCTCTGTCCCTCTCTCTCTCCCTCTGTCTCTGCTTCTCTCTCTTTCTCTCCCTCCCTCTCTCTGTCCCTCTCTCTCTCCCTCTGTCTCTGCTTCTCTCTCTTTCTCTCCCTCCCTGTCTCTGTCCATCTCTCTCTCTCCCTCTGTCTCTGCTACTCTTTCTCTCTCCCTTCCACTCTCTGTCCATCTCTCTCTCCCTCTGTCTCTGCTTCTCTCTCTTTCTCTCTCTCGCCCTCTCTTTCTCCCTCTGTCTCTGCTTCTCTCTCTCTCTCTCCCTCTCTCTCTCTGTTCATCTCTCTCTCCCTCTGTCTCTGCTTCTCTCTCTCTCTCTCCCTCTCTCTCTCTGTCCATCTCTCTCTCCTTCTGACTCTGCTTTTCTCTCTCTCTTTCTTCCTCCCTCTCTCTGTCCATCTCTCTCTCTCTGTCTCTGCTTCTCTCTCTCTCTATCTGTCTCTCTGATGCTTGGACATTGATTACAGAGATCGACTGCTCTCTAATTTAATCTCCCTCTACACTGTCCCATCAAACACTCCCAGGGCAGGTACAGGGGGTTAGATACAGAGTAAAGCTCCCTCTGCACTGTCCCATCAAACACTCCCAGGACAGGTACAGGGGGTTAGATACAGAGTAAAGCTCCCTCTACACTGTCCCATCAAACACTCCCAGGGCAGGTACAGGGGGTTAGATACAGAGTAAAGCTCCCTCTACACTGTCCCATCAAACACTCCCAGGGCAGGTACAGGGAGTTAGATACAGAGTAAAGCTCCCTCTACACTGTCCCATCAAACACTCCCAGGGCAGGTACAGGGGGTTAGATACAGAGTAAAGCTCCCTCTACACTGTCCCATCAAACACTCCCAGGGCAGGTACAGGGGGTTAGATACAGAGTAAAGCTCTCTCTACACTGTCCCATCAAACAATCCCAGGGCAGGTAAAGGTGGTTAGATACAGAGTAAAGCTCCCTCTACACTGTCCCATCAAACACTCCCAGGGCAGGTACAGGGGGTTAGATACAGTGTAAAGCTCCCTCTACACTGTCCCATCAAACACTCCCAGGGCAGGTACAGGGGGTTAGATACAGAGTAAAGCTCCCTCTACACTGTCCCATCAAACACTCCCAGGGCAGGTACAGGGGGTTAGATACAGAGTAAAGCTCTCTCTACACTGTCCCATCAAACACTCCCAGGGCAGGTACAGAGGGTTAGATACAGAGTAAAGCTCCCTCTACACTGTCCCATCAAACACTCCCAGGGCAGGTACAGCACGGGGTTAGATACAGAGTAAAGCTCCCTCTACACTGTCCCATCAAACACTACCAGGGCAGGTACAGCATGGGGTTAGATACAGAGTAAAGCTCCCTCTACACTGTCCCATCAAACACTACCAGGGCAGGTACAGGGGGTTAGATACAGAGTAAAGTTCCCTCTACACTGTCCCATCAAACACTCCCAGGGCAGGTGCAGGGGGTTAGATACAGAGTAAAGCTCCCTCTACACTGTCCCAGCAAACACTCCCAGGGCAGGTACAGGGGGTTAGATACAGAGTAAAGCTCCCTCTACACTGTCCCATCAAACACTCCCAGGGCAGTTACAGGGTGTTAGATACAGGGTAAAGCTCCCTCTACACTGTCCCATCAAACACTCCCAGGGCAGGTACAGGGGGTTAGATACAGAGTAAAGCTCCCTCTACACTGTCCCATCAAACACTCCCAGGGCAGGTACAGGGGGTTAGATACAGAGTAAAGCTCCCTCTACACTGTCCCATCAAACACTCCCAGGGCAGGTACAGCACGGGGTTAGATACAGAGTAAAGCTCTCTGTGCACTGTCCCATCAAACACTCCCAGGGCAGGTACAGCACGGGGTTAGATACAGAGTATACTGTGCTGCACTGTCGGAGGGGCTGTACTGAGGGAGTGCCGCACTGTCGGAGGGGCAGTACTGAGGGAGTGCTGCATCTTCGCAGGGGCAGTACTGAGGGAGTGCTGCACTGTCGGAGGGGCAGTACTGAGGGAGTGCTGCACTGTCGGAGGGGCAGTACTGAGGGAGCGCCGCACTGTCGGAGGGGCAGTACTGAGGGAGTGCTGAGGTTCCTGATCCCTGCCCTGGGACCATTCACATGTAAATGTCCCCAGACAGCACACACCTCAGGAACTGTGTGACTCATGCTGGCCCTGACCATTGAGATGTTAATCAGCACAAGGCTCACTCACTCACTCACTCACTCACTCACTCACTCACTCACTCACTCTTCCAGCTCAGCTACCGCCATTTTACAATAACTTGTAACAATGACTTTTTTGCTTTCTCCAGATCTCGCAACATGGCTCCACTCCCAGAGAATCCACGCTCCGGAAAACCAGGTGAAATAATCTCCCTCCGGGAATTCCCCTTAGTGAGCTGAGGTCTGGTATCTCAGTGTATCTGTGGGGGGAAGCTGTGTGTCTGTGTGTGTCTCTCCCCACCACTCTCTGTCTCTCTCCTCTCTGTCCCTCTCTCTCTCCCTCTGTCTCTGCTTCTCTCTCTTTCTCTCCCTCCCTCTCTCTGTCCCTCTCTCTCTCCCTCTGTCTCTGCTTCTCTCTCTTTCTCTCCCTCCCACTCTCTGTCCATCTCTCTCTCTCCCTCTGTCTCTGCTTCTCTCTCTTTCTCTCCCTCCCTCTCTCTCTCCATCTCTTTCTCTCCCTCTGTCTCTGCTACTCTTTCTCTCTCCCTCCCACTCTCTGTCCATCTCTCTCTCCCTCTGTCTCTGCTTGTCTCTCTTTCTCTCTCTCTCCCTCTCTTTCTCCCTCTGTCTCTGCTTCTCTCTCTTTCTCTCTCTCTCCCTCTCTTTCTCCCTCTGTCTCTGCTTCTCTCTCTTTCTCTCTCCCTCTCTCTGTCCATCTCTCTCTCTCCCTCTGTCTCTGCTTCTCTTTCTCTCTCCCTCACACTCTCTGTCCATCTTTCTCTCCCTCTGACTCTGCTTCTCTCTCTCTCGCTCTTCCTCTCTCTCTCTGTCCATCTTTCTCTCCCTCTGACTCTGCTTCTCTCTCTCTCGCTCTTCCTCTCTCTCTCTGTCCATCTCTCTCTCTCTCTGTCTCTGCTTCTCTCTCTCTCTATCTGTCTCTCTGATGCTTGGACATTGATTACAGAGATCGACTGCTCTCTAATTTAATCTCCCTCTACACTGTCCCATCAAACACTCCCAGGGCAGGTACAGGGGGTTAGATACAGAGTAAAGCTCCCTCTACACTGTCCCATCAAACACTCCCAGGGCAGGTACAGGGGGTTAGATACAGAGTAAAGCTCCCTCTACACTGTCCATCAAACACTCCCAGGGCAGGTACAGGGGGTTAGATACAGAGTAAAGCTCCCTCTACACTGTCCCATCAAACACTCCCAGGGCAGGTACAGGGGGTTAGATACAGAGTAAAGCTCCCTCTGCACTGTCCCATCAAACACTCCCAGGGCAGGTACAGGGGGTTAGATACAGAGTAAAGCTCCCTCTACACTGTCCCATCAAACACTCCCAGGGCAGGTACAGCACGGGGTTAGATACAGAGCAAAGCTCTCTCGACACTGTCCCATCAAACACTCCCAGGGCAGGTACAGCACGGGGTTAGATACAGAGTAAAGCTCTCTCTACACTGTCCCAGCAAACACTCCCAGGGCAGGTACAGCACGGGTTAGATAGAGAGTAAAGCTCCCTCTACACTGTCCCATCAAACACTCCCAGGGCAGGTACAGGGGGTTAGATACAGAGTAAAGCTCCCTCTACACTGCCCCATGAAACACTCCCAGGGCAGGTACAGGGGGTTAGATACAGAGTAAAGCTCCCTCTACACTGTCCCATCAAACACTCCCAGGGCAGGTACAGGGGGTTAGATACAGAGTAAAGCTCCCTCTACACTGTCCCATCAAACAGTCCCAGGACAGGTGCAGCACGGGGTTAGATACAGAGTAAAGCTCCCTCTACACTGTCCCATCAAACACTCCCAGGGTAGGTACAGGGGGTTAGATACAGAGTAAAGCTTCCTCTACACTGTCCCATCAAACACTCCCAGGGCAGGTACAGGGGGTTAGATACAGAGTAAAGTCCCTCTACACTGTCCCATCAAACACTCCCAGGGCAGGTACAGGGGGTTAGATACAGAGTAAAGCTCCCTCTACACTGTCCCATCAAACACTCCCAGGACAGGTACACGGGGTTAGATACAGAGTAAAGCTCCCTCTACACTGTCCCATCAAACACTCCCAGGGCATGTACAGGGGGTTAGATACAGAGTAAAGCTCCCTCTACACTGTCCCATCAAACACTCCCAGGACAGGTACACGGGGTTAGATACAGAGTAAAGCTCCCTCTGCACTGTCCCATCAAAGACTCCCAGGGCAGGTACAGGGGGTTAGATACAGAGATAATCTCCCTCTACACTGTCCCATCAAACACTCCCAGGGCAGGTACAGCACGGGGTTAGATACAGAGTAAAGCTCCCTCTACACTGTCCCATCAAACACTCCCAGGGCAGGTACAGCGGGTTAGATACAGAGTAAAGCTCCCTCTACACTGTCCCATCAAACACTCCCAGGGCAGGTACAGGGGGTTAGATACAGAGTAAAGCTCCCTCGACACTGTCCCATCAAACACTCCCAGGGCAGGTACAGCACGGGGTTAGATACAGAGTAAAGCTCCCTCTACACTGTCCCATCAAACACTCCCAGGTCAGGAACAGGGGGTTAGATGCAGAGTAAAGCTCCCTCTGCACTGTCCCATCAAACAGTCCCAGGACAGGTACAGGGGGTTAGATACAGAGGAAAGCTCCCTCTACACTGTCCCATCAAACACTCCCAGGGCAGGTACAGGGGGTTAGATACAGAGTAAAGCTCCCTCTACACTGTCCCATCAAACACTCCCAGGGCAGGTACAGCACGGGGTTAGATACAGAGTAAAGCTCCCTCTACAGTGTCCCATCAAACACTCCCAGGTCAGGAACAGGGGGTTAGATACAGAGTAAAGCTCCCTCTACACTGTCCCATCAAACACTCCCAGGACAGGTACACGGGGTTAGATACAGAGTAAAGCTCCCTCTACACTGTCCCAGCAAACACTCCCAGGGCACGGGGTTAGATACGGAGATAAGAACATATGAAATAGGAGCAGGAGTAGGCCATATGGCCCCTCGAGCCTGCTCCACCATTTAATACGATCATGTCTGATCCGATCATGGACTCAGGTCCACTTCCCTGCCCGTTCCCTATAAACCCTTATCCCTTTTCGGTTAAGGAACTGTCTATCTCTGTCTTAAATTTATTCAATGTCCCGGCTTCCACAGCTCTCTGAGGCAGCGAGTTCCACAGATTTACAACCCTCTGAGAGAAGAAATTCCTCCTCATCTCAGTTTTAAATGGGCGGCCCCTTATTCTAAGACCATGCCCCCTAGTTCTAGTCTCCCCCATCAGTGGGAACATCCTCTCTGCATCCACCTTGTCGACCCCCTCATTATCTTATCCGTTTCATTAGTTAGTTACCTGCGGTCTTATAGTTAATTACATTTGGAGAGAGCACCTCTCTGTTTGTCTCTCTGTCTCACTCCCTCTATCTCCCTCTCCCATTGTGTCTCGCTACCTCTCTCTCCCTCTGTCTCTGTCTCTCTCCCTCTCTCCCACTCTGTATCGCTTCATCGCTCTCTCTCTCGCTTTCTCTCTCTCTCTGTTTCTCTCCCTCTCTCTCTACCTCTCTCTCTCCCGCTCTCTATTGTTCTCTCCGTCTCTCTATCTCTCTCCGTCTCTCTCTGTCTCGCTCTCTCTCACACACTGTATCCCTCCCTCTTTCTCCCTCCCTCTCTCTCTCTCTGTTCCTCCCTCTCTCTCTCAATCTCTGTCTCGCTTTCGCACTCTCTCACACTATCTCTCTCTCTCGCTCTCTCTCTGTCACTCTATCTCTCTGCCTCTCAATCCCTGTCTCGCTCTCGCGCTCTCACGTTCTGTCTCTCTCTCTCTGTCTCTCTCTGTCTCTTTCTCTCTCTGTCTTTCTCTCTCTCTGTTTCTCACTTTCTCTCTTATCTGTCTTTCTCTCTATCTCTCTCGGTCTCATGACCTGTCTCTCTCTCTCTCTCTCTCGCTCTGTCTCTGTCTCTCTCTCTCCCTCTCTATCTCCATCTCTCTCTCTCTCTCCTCTCTCTCTCTCTCTCTCTCCCTCTCTATCTCCGTCTCTCTCTCTCTGTCTCTCTCTCTCTGTCTCTCCCTGTCTCCCTCAGTCTTTCGGACTCTGTAACAAGAGACTTGGTATAAAATGGTCACCACGCATCTCGTAAAATGGCTGCTCAATCTCACACAAACTAATCCCACTGTCCCGCTCTCTCCCCATAGTCCTGTATCAATCTCCAAACTAATCCCACTGCCCCGCTCTCTCCCCATAGTCCTGTATCAATCTCCAAACTAATCCCACTGCCCCGCTCTCTCCCCATAGTCCTGTATCAATCCCCAAACTAATCCCACTGCCCCGCTCTCTCCCCATAGTCCTGTATCAATCCCCAAACTAATCCCACTGCCCCGCTCTCTCCCCATAGTCCTGTATCAATCCCCAAACTAATCCCACTGCCCCGCTCTCTCCCCATAGTCCTGTATCAATCCCCAAACTAATCCCACTGCCCCGCTCTCTCCCCACAGCCCTGTATCAATCCCCAAACTAATCCCACTGCCCCGCTCTCTCCCCATTGTCCTGTATCAATCACCAAACTAATCCCACTGCCCCGCTCTCTCCCTATAGTCCTGTATCAATCCCCAAACTAATCCCACTGCCCCGCTCTCTCCCCATAGTCCTGTATCAATCCCCAAACTAATCCCACTGCCCCGCTCTCTCCCCACAGCCCTGTATCAATCCCCAAACTAATCCCACTGCCCCGCTCTCTCCCCATTGTCCTGTATCAATCTCACACAAACTAATCCCACTGTCCCGTTCTCTCCCCATAATCCTGTATCAATCTCCAAACTAATCCCACTGCCCCGCTCTCTCCCCATAGTCGTGTATCAATCCCCAAACTAATCCCACTGCCCCGCTCTCTCCCCATAGTCCTGTATCAATCTCCAAACTAATCCCACTGCCCCGCTCTCTCCCCATAGTCCTGTATCAATCCCCAAACTAATCCCACTGCCCCGCTCTCTCCCCATAGTCCTGTATCAATCCCCAAACTAATCCCACTGCCCCGCTCTCTCCCCATAGTCCTGTATCAATCCCCAAACTAATCCCACTGCCCCGCTCTCTCCCCATAGTCCTGTATCAATCTCCAAACTAATCCCACTGCCCCACTCTCTCCCCATAGTCCTGTATCAATCCCCAAACTAATCCCACTGCCCCACTATCTCCTCATAGTCCTGTATCAATCCCCAAACTAATCCCACTGCCCCGCTCTCTCCCCATAGCCCTGTATCAATCTCCAAACTAATCCCACTGCCCCGCTCTCTCCCCATAGTCCTGTATCAATCCCCAAACTAATCCCACTGCCCCGCTCTCTCCCCATAGTCCTGTATCAATCCCAAACTAATCCCACTGTCCCGCTCTCTCCCCATAGTCCTGTATCAATCCCCAAACTAATCCCACTGCCCCGCTCTCTCCCCATAGTCCTGTATCAATCCCCAAACTAATCCCACTGCCCCGCTCTCTCCCCATAGTCCTGTATCAATCTCCAAACTAATCCCACTGCCCCGCTCTCTCCCCATAGTCCTGTATCAATACCCAAACTAATCCCACTGCCCCGCTCTCTCCCCATAGTCCTGTATCAATCCCCCAAAAAATCCCACTGCCCCGCTCTCTCCCCATTGTCCTGTATCAATCCCCAAACTAATCCCACTGCCCTGCTCTCTCCCCATAGTCCTGTATCAATCCCCAAACTAATCCCACTGCCCCGCTCTCTCCACATAGTCCTGTATCAATCCCCAAACTAATCCCACTGCCCCGCTCTCTCCCCATAGTCCTGTATCAATCTCCAAACTAATCCCACTGTCCCGCTCTCTCCCCACAGTCCTGTATCAATCCACAAAGTAATCCCACTGCCCCATTTTCTCCCCATAGCTCTGTATCAATCCCCAAACTAATCCCACTGCCCCGCTCTCTCCCCATAGTCCTGTATCAATCCTCAAACTAATCCCACTGCCCCGCTCTCTCCCCATAGTCCTGTATCAATCCCCAAACTAATCCCACTGCCTCGCTCTCTCCCCATAGTCCTGTATCAATCCACAAAGTAATCTCACTGCCCCGCTCTCTCCCCATAGTCCTGTATCAATCTCCAAACTAATCCCACTGCCCCGCTCTCTCCCCAAAGTCCTGTATCAATCTCCAAACTAATCCCACTGCCCCACTCTCTCCCCATAGACCTGTATCAATCTCCAAACTAATCCCACTGCCCCGCTCTCTCCCCATAGTCCTGTATCAAACCCCAAACTAATCCCACTGCCCCGCTCTCATCCATAGTCCTGTATCAATCCCCAAACTAATCCCACTGCCCCGCTCTCTCCCCATAGTCCTGTATCAATCCCCAAACTAATCCCACTGCCCCGCTCTCTCCCCATAGTTCTGTATCAATCCCCAAACTAATCCCACTGCCCCGCTCTCTCCTCATAGTCCTGTATCAATCCCCAAACTAATCCCACTGCCCCGCTCTCATCCATAGTCCTGTATCAATCCCCAAACTAATCCCACTGCCCCGCTCTCTCCCCATAGTCCTGTATCAATCCCCAAACTAATCCCACTGCCCCGCTCTCTCCCCATAGTTCTGTATCAATCCCCAAACTAATCCCCCTGCCCCGCTCTCTCCCCATAGTCCTGTATCAATCCCCAAACTAATCCCACTGCCCCACTCTCTCTCCATAGTCCTGTATCAATCCCCAAACTAATCCCACTGCCCCGCTCACTCCCCATAGTCCTGTATCAATCCCCAAACTAATCCCACTGCCCCGCTCTCTCTCCATAGTTCTGTATCAATCCCCAAACTAATCCCACTGCCCCGCTCTCTCCCCATAGTCCTGTATCAATCTCCCAAACTAATCCCACTGCCCCGCTCACTCCCCATCGTCCTGTAACAATCCCCAAACTAATCCCACTGCCCCGCTCTCTCTCCATAGTTCTGTATCAATCCCCAAACTAATCCCACTGCCCCGCTCTCTCCCCATAGCCCTGTATCAATCCCCAAACTAATGCCACTGCCCCGCTCACTCCCCATCGTCCTGTAACAATCCCCAAACTAATCCCACTGCCCCGCTCTCTCCCCATAGTCCTGTATCAATCCCCAAACTAATTCCACTGCCCCGCTCTCTCCCCATAGTACTGTATCAATCTCCAAACTAATCTAACTGCCCCACTCTCTCCCCATAGCCTTGCATCAATCTCCAAACTAATCCCACTGCCCCGCTCTCTCCCCATAGTCCTGTATCAATCCCCAAACTAATCCCACTGCCCCTCTCTCCCCATCGTCCTGTATCAATCCCCAAACTAATCCCACTGCCCCGCTCTCTCCCCATAGTCATGTATCAATCCCCAAACTAATCCCACTGCCCCGCTCTCTTCCCATAGTCATGTATCAATCCCCAAACTAATCCCACTGCCCCGCTCTCTCCCCATAGTCCTGTTTCAATCCCCAAACTAATCCCACTGCCCCGCACTCTCTTCATAGCCCTGTATCAATCCGCAAACTAATCCCACTGCCCCGCTCTCACCCCATAGTCCTGTATCAATCCCCAAACTAATCCCACTGCCCCGCTCTCTCCCCATCGTCCTGTATCAATCCCCAAACTAATCCCACTGCCCCGCTCTCTCCCCATAGTCCTGTATCAATCCACAAACTAATCCCACTGCCCCACTCTCTCCCCATAGTCCTGTATCAATCCCCAAACTAATCCCACTGCCCCGCTCTCTCCCCATAGCCCTGTATCAATCCCCAAACTAATCCCACTGCCCCGCTCTCTCCCCATAGCCCTGTATCAATCCCCAAACTAATCCCACTGCCCCGCTCTCTCCCCATAGTCCTGTATCAATCCTCAAACTAATCCCACTGCCCCGCTCTCTCCCCATAGTCCTGTATCAATCCCCAAACTAATCCCACTGCCCCGCTCTCTCCCATAGTCCTGTATCAATCCCAAAACTAATCCCACTGCCCCGCTCTCTCCCCATAGCCCTGTATCAATCCCCAAACTAATCCCACTGCCCCGCTCTCTCCCCATAGTCCTGTATCAATCCCCAAACTAATCCCATTGCCCCGCTCTCTCCCCATAGTCCTGTATCAATCTCCAAACTAATCCCACTGCCCCGCTCTCTCCCCATAGTCCTGTATCAATCTCCAAACTAATCCCACTGCCCCGCTCTCTCCCCATAGTCCTGTATCAATCTCCAAACTAATCCCACTGCCCCGCTCTCTCCCCATAGTCCTGTATCAATCCCCAAACTCTCTTTGACTGTCTCTGTATCACTCTCTCTCTCCCTATCTCTCTCTATCCCCCTAACTCTCTCTCTCTTTCTCCCTCTCTGTCTCTCTCTCTCTCACTCTCTCTCTCTCTCTGTGTCTCTCTTTCTATCTCTCTTTCTCTGTCTCTCTCTCTCTGTCTCTCCCTCTCTGCCGTTGACTCTCTCTGTCTCTCTCTCTCTCTGACTCTTTCTGTCTCTCTCTGTCTCTCTCTCTCTCACTCTCTCTCTCTCTGTGTCTCTTTCTATCTCTCTTTCTCTGTCTGTCTCTCTCTCTGTCTCTCCCTCTCTGTCGTTGTTTCTCTCTGTCTCTCTCTCTCTGACTCTCTCTGTCTCTCTCTTTGACTCTCTCTGTCTCTCTCTCACTCTCTCTGTCTCTCTGACTCTCTCTGTCTCTCTCTCTCTCTGACTCTCTCTCTGACTCTCTCGCTTTCTCCCTCTCTGTCTCTCTCTCTCTCTGACTCTCTCTCTTTCTCCCTCTCTGTCTCTCTCTCTCTCTGTCTCTCTCTCTCTCTGTCTCTCTGTCTCTCTCTCTCTCTCTGTCTCTCTCTTTCTCTGGCTCTCTCTGTCTGTCTCTCCCTCTCTCTCTTTGACTCTCTCTGTGTCACTCTCTCTCTCCCTATCTCTCTCTGTCCCCCGAACTCTCTCTCTCTGACTCTCTCTGTCTCTCTCTCTCTCTCTGACTCTTTCTGTCTCTCTCTGACTCTCTCCGTCTCTCTCTCTCTCTGACTCTCTCCGTCTCTCTCGCTCTCTGACTCTCTCTGTCTCGCTCTATCTCTCTCTCTCTCTGACTCTCTCCGCCTCTCTCTGTCTCGCTCTCTCTCTGACTTTCGCTGTCTCTCTCTATCTCTGACTCTCTCTGTCTCTCTCTCACTCTCTTGTCACTCTCTATCTCTCTCTCTCTCCCTCTCTCTCTCTGTCTCTCTTTCTATGTCTCTTTCTCTGTCTCTCTCTCTCTGTCGCTCCCTCTCTGTCTTTGATTCTCTCTGTCTCTCTCTCTCTCTGACTCTCTCTGTCTCTCTCTTTCTCCCTCTCTGTCTCTCTCTCTATCTGTCTCTCTCTCTCTGTCTCTCTCTTTCTCTGGCTCTCTCTGTCTGTCTCTCCCTCTCTCTCTCTGACTCTCTCTGTCTCTCTCTCTGACTCTCTCTGTCTCTCTCTCTCTCTGACTCTCTCTCTGACTCTCTCTCTCTTTCTCCCTCTCTGTCTCTCTCTCTCTGTCTCTCTCTCTCTCTGACTCTCTCTGACTCTCTCTTTCTCCCTCTCTGTCTCTCTCTCTCTCTGTCTCTCTCTCTCTGTCTCTCTGTCTCTCTCTTTGACTCTCTCTGTATCACTCTCTCTCTCCCTATCTCTCGCTATCCCCCTAACTCTCTCTCTCTGACTCTCTCTGTCTCTCTCTCTCTCTCTCTGACTCTCTCTGTCTCTCACTCTCTCTGACTCTCTCCGTCTCTCTCTGTCTCGCTCTCTCTCTGACTCTCGCTGTCTCTCTCTCTCTGACTCTCTCTGTCTCTCTCTCACTCTCTTGTCACTCTCTCTCTCTCTCCCTCTCTGTCTCTCTCTCTCTCACTCTCTCTCTCTCTCTGTGTCTCTCTTTCTATGTCTCTTTCTCTGTCTCTCTCTCTCTGTCTCTCCCTCTCTGTCTTTGACTCTTTCTGTCTCTCTCTCTCTGACTCTCTCTGTCTCTCTCTCTGACTCTCTGACTCTCTCTGTCTGCTCTCTCTCTCTATTTCTCTCACACTCCATCTGACTCTCTCTGTCTCACTCTATCTCTGACTCTCTCTCTGACTCGCTCTTTCTCCCTCTCTGTCTCTCTCTCTCACTATCTCTCTCTCCCTGTCTCTGTCTCTCTCTCTCTCTGTCTCTCCCTCTCTCTCTTTGACTCTCTCTGTCTCTCTCTCTCTGACTCTCTCAGACTCTCTCTCTCTTTCGTTGACTCTCTCCATCCATCTCTCTCTCTCTCTCTCTCTCTCTCTATCCCTCTCTCTGTCTCTCTCGCTCTCTCTCTGACTCTCTCTGTCTCTCTCTCTCTGACTCTCTCTCTCTCTGACTCTCTCCCTCTCTGTCGCTCTGTCTCTCCCTGTCTGTATGTCTGTCTCTTTCTCTGTATATCTCCCTCTCTCTCTCACTCTGTCTCTCTGAAGCTCTCCCTGAACCACAGTGACAATGCACATACCGAACTTCAGTCATCCATTTTACATTTGTTAATGGTCGCCATTTGATGTTAACACTGGGAGATTGATTACAGAGTCCGACTACTCTCTAATTTAACATTAGCTGCTTAAAGCTGTACCTGCCCTGGGAGTGTTTGATGGACAGTGTAGAGGGAGCTTTACTCTGTATCTAACCACCTGTACCTGCCCTGGGAGTGTTTGATGGGACAGTGTAGAGGGAGCTTTACTCTGTATCTAACCCCCTGTACCTGCCCTGGGAGTGTTTGATGGGACAGTGTAGAGGGAGCTTTACTCTGTATCTAACCCCCTGTACCTGCTCTGGGAGTGTTTGATGGGACAGTGTAGAGGGAGCTTTACTCTGTATCTAACCCCCTGTACCTGCCCTGGGAGTGTTTGATGGACAGTGTAGAGGGAGCTTTACTCTGTATCTAACCCCCTGTACCTGCCCTGGGAGTGTTTGATGGGACAGTGTAGAGGGAGCTCTACTCTGTATCTAACCCCCTGTACCTGCCCCGGGAGTGTTTGATGGGAAAGTGTAGAGGGAGCTTTACTCTGTATCTAACCCTTTGTACCTGCCCTGGGAGTGTTTGATGGGACAGCGTAGAGGGAGCTTTACTCTGTATCTAACCCCCTGTACCTGCCCTGGGAGTGTTTGATGGGACAGTGTAGAGGGAGCTTTACTCTGTATCTAACCCCTGTACCTGCCCTGGGAGTGTTTGATGGGACAGTGTAGAGGGAGCTTCACTCTGTATCTAACGCTCTGTACCTGCTCTGGAAGTGTTTGATGGGACAGTGTAGAGGGAGCTTTACTCTGTATCTAACCCCCTGTACCTGCCCTGGGTGTGTTTGATGGGACAGTGTAGAGGGAGCTTTACTCTGTATCTAACCCCCTGTACCTGCCCTGGGAGTGTTTGATGGGACAGTGTAGAGGGAGCTTTACTCTGTATCTAACCACCTGTATCTGCCCTGGGAGTGTTTGATGGGACAGTATAGAGGGAGCTTTACTCTGTATCCAACCCCCTGTAACTGCGCTGGGAGTGTTTGATGGGACAGTGTAGAGGGAGCTTTACTCTGTATCTAACCCCCTGTACCTGCCCTGGGAGTGTTTGATGGGACATTGTCGAGGGAGCTTTACTCTGTATCTAACCCCCTGTACCTGCCCTGGGAGTGTTTGATGGGACAGTGTAGCGAGCGAGAGTGAGAGGGGAACAGAGAGTGAGACTGACAGAGAGACAGGGAGACTGAACGAGAGAGCGAGAGAGAGGGACTCTGTATCTAAACCCCTGTACCTGCCCAGGTAGGTTTGATGGGACAGAGTGGAGGCAGATTAAATGCCCAACTCTCTCTGTCCCTCTCGCTTTCTCTCTGTCAGTCTCTCTCTCTGTCTGTTCCTCTCTCTCTCTCTCGCTCTCTGTTTCCGGGTCCCTGTCTCTCTCCCTCTCTGTATCTCTGTTCCTCTCTCTCTCGCTCTCTCTTTCAGTCTCCCTGTCTCTCTCCCTCTCTGTATCTCTGTTCCTCTCTCTCTCTCGCTCTCTGTCAGTCTCTCTGTCTCCCTCTCTCCATCTTGCTCCCTCACTCTCTCCCTCGCTCCCAATTTCTATCCATCTATCTCTCTTCCACTTTTTCCTCTGTCTGTGCTGCTGTCCATTTCCGATCTCTCTCTTTCTTTCCCTTTTCTGTAACACGCTCTCTCTATCCCAAATTCTCTCACTGCTTCTCCCTGTCCACCTCTCTTTTTCTCTCTCCCTGTCTCTCATTCCCATTCTGATGTTTCCTTGATTGAAAAGTACCCTGACATATTGCAGCCTGACTGTTTAAACACACAACAAGAAATCACATTTCTGGGACATTTTTGATTTGCTAACCATCCAATTGTGGCTTGGAATGTGTTGGGTAAATCTCGTTTCTCCATCTGAAAACTGGGAGTGTTTCAGATTGAGCAGTATATGGGATCAAAGGCTGATTCAGACAATGCTGCTTTGTGGAACGGTGTGATATCTTCACAGGGCAGGACATGGAGAAGTTTTGTTGGTTTGAATAAGGTGTAAATACGATTGTGTCGCCCCCTCACAGACACACAGGATTGAAGCTGTTTACCATCAATGCCCTGAAAGAATGAAATGGTTCAACAAGGTGTGACTGACTTCAAACTCTTCAAACACATGAAGGACCCGGAGACTGGGACCAATACACAAAGCCCCGAGCCCAGACAGGCAAACCAGGTTTGATCACAGATCACTCAGACACGTGTCCTGGTGTAAAATGGTCACCACGCATCTCATGTAAAATGGGTGCTCAATTTCACCCAAACTAATCCCACTGTCCCGCTCTCTCCCCATAGTCCTGTATCAATCCCCAAACTAATCCCACTGCCCCGCACTCTCCCCATAGTCCTTAATCAATCCCCACACTAATCCCACTGCCCCGCTCTCTCCCCATAGTCCTGTATCAATCTCTAAACTAATCCCACTGCCCCGCTCTCTCCCCATAGTCCTGTATCAATCCCCAAACGAATCTCACTGCCCCGGTCTCTCCCCATAGTCCTGTATCAAACCCCAAACTAATCCCACTGCCCCGCTCTCTCCCCATAGTCCTGTATCAATCCCCAAACTAATCTCACTGCCCCGGTCTCTCCCCATAGTCCTGTATCAAACCCCAAACTAATCCCACTGCCCCGCTCTCTCCCCATAGTCCTGTATCAAACCCCAAACTAATCCCACTGTCCTGCTCTCTCCCCATAGTCCTGTATCAATCCCCAAACTAATCCCACTGCCCCGCTCTCTCCCCATAGTCCT
>NW_027254420.1:10000-35000 GCF_044704955.1 Pristiophorus japonicus | reverse complement strand
GGAACAGACAGAGAGTGAGACTGACAGAGAGACAGGGAGACTGAACGAGAGAGCGAGAGAGAGGGACTCTGTATCTAACCCCCTGTACCTGCCCAGGGAGGTTTGATGGGACAGTGTGGAGGGAGATTAAATGCCCAACTCTCTCTGTCCCTCTCGCTTTCTCTCTGTCAGTCTCTCTCTCTGTCTGTTCCTCTCTCTCTCTCTCGCTCTCTCTTTCAGTCTCCCTGTCTCTCTCCCTCTCTGTATCTCTGTTCCTCTCTCTCTCACTCTCTCTTTCAGTCTCCCTGTCTCTCTCCCTCTCTGTATCTCTGTTCCTCCCTCTCTCTCGCTCTCTGTCAGTCTCTCTGTCTCCCTCTCTCCATCTTGCTCCCTCACTCTCTCCCTCGCTCTCAATATCTATCCATCTACCTCTCTTTTAATTTTTCCTCTGTCTGTGCTGCTGTCCATTTCCGATCTCTCTCTTTCTTTCCCTTTTCTGTAACACGCTCTCTCTATCCCAAATTCTCTCACTGCTTCTCCCTGTCCACCTCTCTTTTTCTCTCTCCCTGTCTCTCATTCCCATTCTGATGTTTCCTTGATTGAAAAGTACCCTGACATATTGCAGCCTGACTGTTTAAACCCACAGCAAGAAATCACATTTCTGGGACATTTTTGATTTGCTAACCATCCAATTGTGGCTTGGAATGTGTGGGTTAAATCTCGTTTCTCCATCTGAAAACTGAGTGTTTCAGATTGAGCAGTATATGGGATCAAAGGCTGATTCAGACAATGCTGCTTTGTGGAACGGTGTGATATCTTCACAGGGCAGGACATGGAGAAGTTTTGTTGGTTTGAATAAGGTGTAAATACGATTGTGTCGCCCCCTCACAGATACACAGGATTGAAGCTGTTTACCATCAATGCCCTGAAAGAATGAAATGGTTCAACAAGGTGTGACTGACTTCAAACTCTTCAAACACATGAAGGACCCGGAGACTGGGACCAATACACAAAGCCCCGAGCCCAGACAGGCAAACCAGGTTTCATCACAGATCACTCAGACACGTGTCCTGGTGTAAAATGGTCACCACGCATCTCATGTAAAATGGGTGCTCAATTTCACCCAAACTAATCCCACTGCCCCGCTCTCTCCTCATAGCCCTGTATCAAACCCCAAAATAATCCCACTGCCCCGCTCTCTCCCCATAGTCCTGTATCAATCCCTAAACTAATCCCACTGCCCCGGTCTCTCCCCATAGTCCTGTATCAATCCCTAAACTAATCCCACTGCCCCGCTCTCTCCCCATAGTCCTGTATCAATCCCCAAACGAATCTCACTGCCCCGGTCTCTCCCCATAGTCCTGTATCAAACCCCAAACTAATCCCACTGCCCCGCTCTCTCCCCATAGTCCTGTATCAATCCCCAAACTAATCTCACTGCCCCGGTCTCTCCCCATAGTCCTGTATCAAACCCCAAACTAATCCCACTGCCCCGCTCTCTCCCCATAGTCCTGTATCAATCCCCAAACTAATCCCACTGCCCCGCTCTCTCCCCATAGTCCTGTATCAAACCCCAAACTAATCCCACTGTCCTGCTCTCTCCCCATAGTCCTGTATCAATCCCCAAACTAATCCCACTGCCCCGCTCTCTCCCCATAGTCCTGTATCAATACCCAAACTAATCCCACTGCCCCACTCTCTCCCCATAGTCCTGTATCAATACCCAAACTAATCCCACTGCCCCGCTCTCTCCCCATAGTCCTGTATCAATCCCCAAACTAATCCCACTGCCCCACTCTCTCCCCATAGTCCTGTATCAATACCCAAACTAATCCCACTGCCCCATTCTCTCCCCATAGTCCTGTATCAATCTCCAAACTAATCCCACTGCACCGCTCTCTCCCCATAGCCCTGTATCAATCCCCAAACTAATCCCACTGCCCCGCTCTCTCCCCATAGTCCTGTATCAATCTCCAAACTAATCCCACTGCCCCGCTCTCTCCCCATAGCCCTGTATCAATCTCGAAACGAATCCCACTGCCCCGCTCTCTCCCCATAGCCCTGTATCAATCCCCAAACTAATCCCACTGCCCCGCTCTCTCCCCATAGTCCTGTATCAATCCCCAAACTAATCCCACTGCCCCGCTCTCTCCCCATAGTCCTGTATCAATCCCCAAACTAATCCCACTGCCCCGCTCTCTCCCCATTGTCCTGTATCAATCCCCAAACTAATCCCACTGCCCCGCTCTCTCCCCATAGTCGTGTATCAATCCACAAACTGATCCC
This sequence comes from Pristiophorus japonicus, assembly GCF_044704955.1. Lineage (NCBI taxonomy): Eukaryota > Metazoa > Chordata > Chondrichthyes > Pristiophoridae > Pristiophorus > Pristiophorus japonicus. Next base: position 32,735 of record NW_027254420.1, on the reverse strand, counting down.
ACTGCCCCGCTCTCTACCCATATCCCTGTATCAATCCCCAAACTAATCCCACTGCCCTGCTCTCTCCCCATAGCCCTGTATCAATCCCCAAACTTATCCCACTGCCCCGCTCTCTCCCCATAGCCCTGCATCTATCCCCAAACTAATCACACTGCCCCACTCTCTCCCCATAGTCCTGTATCAATCCCCAAACTAATCCCACTGCCCCGCTCTCTCCCCATAGTCCTGTATCAATCCCCAAACTAATCCCACTGCCCCGCTCTCTCCCCATAGTCCTGTATCAATCCCCGAACTAATCCCACTGCCCCGCTCTCTCCCCATAGCCATGTATCAATCCCCAAACTAATCCCACTGCCCCGCTCTCTCCCCATAGCCCTGTATCAATCCCCAAACTAATCCCACTGCCTCGCTCTCTCCACATAGTCCTGTAACAATCCCCAAACTAATCCCACTGCCCCGCTCTCTCCCCATAGTCCTGTATCAATCCCCAAACTAATCCCACTGCCCCGCTCTCTCCCCTTAGCCCTGTGTCAATCCCCAAACTAATCCCACTGCCCCGCTCTCTCCCCATAGTCCTGTATCAATCCCCAAACTAATCCCACTGCCGCACTCTCTCCCCATAGCCCTGTATCAATCCCCAAACTAATCCCACTGCCCCGCTCTCTCCCCATAGTCCTGTATCAATCCCCAAACTAATCCCACTGTCCCGCTCTCTCCCCATAGTCCTGTATCAATCCCCAAACTAATCCCACTGTCCCGCTCTCTCCCCATAGTCCTGTATCAATCCCCAAACTAATCCCACTGCCCCGCTCTCTCCCCATAGCCCTGTATCAATCTCCAGTCTAGCTCTCTCTCTGTCTCTCTCTCGCTCTCTGTCTCTGTCTCCCTCTCGCTCTCTCTCTCTCTCTCTGTATTGCTCTCTGTCTCTGTCTTTCCCTCTCTATCTCTCTGTCACTCTCTCGCTCGTGCTCTCCCTCTTTCTCCCTCTCTCTCTATCTCTCTGTATCTCTCTCTATCGCTCTCTCTGTCTGTATTTCTTTCCCTCTTCATGTATCTGTATTTTTCTGTCATTGTTTCTGTCTCTCTCTCGCTCTCTCTCTCTCTCTGTATTGTTCTCTGTCTCTGTCTCTCTCTCTGTCTCTCTCTCTCTCTCTACACTTCCTCCCTGTCTCTCTCTGTCCCTCTCCCTCTCTGTCTCTATCTTTCTTTCTCTCTGTCTATCGCTCTCTCTCTGTTTTTCTCTCTCTGACTCTCTCTCTCTCTCTCTCTCTGTCTCGCTCGCTATCTCTCTCGGTGTCTGTCGGTCTCCCTCTCTCTCTCTGTATCTCTCTATCTCTCTATATATCTCTGTCTCCCTCTATCTTTCTCAATCTGTCTTTATCTCTCTCTCAGTCACTCTCTCTCTCTGTCTCTGTCTCTGTCTCTCTCGCTCTCTGTCTCGCTCTGTCTCTGTTGCCGTCTCTCTCTACCTCACTGTCTTTCTCTATCTTTCCCACTCTCTCTCTCCCTCTCTCTCTTTCCATCTCTGTTTCTCTCTCCATCTTTCCCTTTGCCCTCTGTCTCTCTCTCACTCTCGCTCTGTCTCTCTCTCTCTCTGTATCTCTCCGTGTCTTTATCTCTGTCTTTCCCTCTCTCCTATCAATCTCTCTCTGTGTCTCTCTCTGTCTCTCTATCTGTCTTTCCCTCTCTCTCTCTCTGTCTTTCTCTCTCTCTGTCTTTCTCTCTGTCTCTGTCTCTCTGTCTCTCTCTTTCTGTTGCTCTCTCACCTTCTCTCTGAGTCTCTCTCTATCTCATTCCGTCTCTCCCTCTCTGTATGGGACAGTGTCGCGGGAGTATTACTCTGTATCTAACCCCCTGTACTTGCCCTGGGAGTGTTTGATGGGACAGTGTAGAGGGAGCTTTACTCTGTATCTAACCCGGTGCTGGAGCTGCCCTGGGAGTGTTTGATGGGACAGTGTAGAGGGAGCTTTACTCTGTATCTAACCCCCTGTACCAGCCCAGGGAGGTTTGATGGGACAGTGTAGAGGGAGCTTTACTCTGTATCTAACCCCCTGTACCTGCCCAGGGAGGTTTGATGGGACAGTGTAGAGGGAGCTTTACTCTGTATCTAACCCCCTGTACCTGCCCTGGGAGTGTTTGATGGGACAGTGTAGAGGGAGCTTTACTCTGTATCTAACCCCCTGTACCTGCCCTGGGAGTGTTTGATGGGACAGTGTAGAGGGAGCTTTACTCTGTATCTAACCCCCTGTACCTGCCCAGGGAGGTTTGATGGGACAGTGTGGAGGGAGATTAAATGCCCAACTCTCTCTGTCCCTCTCGCTTTCTCTCTGTCAGTCTCTCTTTCTGTCTGTTCCTCTGTCTCTCTCGCTCTCTCTTTCAGGATCCCTGTCTCTCTCCCTCTCTGTATCTCTGTTCCTCTCTCTCTCTCTCGCTCTCTCTTTCAGTCTCCCTGTCTCTCTCCCTCCCTGTATCTCTGTTCCTCTCACTCTCTCGCTCTCTGTCAGTCTCTCTGTCTCCCTCTCTCCATCTTGCTCCCTCACTCTCTCCCTCGCTCCCAATTTCTATCCATCTATCTCTCTTTCACTTTTTCCTCTGTCTGTGCTGCTGTCCATTTCCGATCTCTCTCTTTCTTTCCCTTTTCTGTAACACGCTCTCTCTATCCCAAATTCTCTCACTGCTTCTCCCTGTCCACCTCTCTTTTTCTCTCTCCCTGTCTCTCATTCCCATTCTGATGTGTCCTTGATTGAAAAGTACCCTGACATATTGCAGCCTGACTGTTTAAACCCACAGCAAGAAATCACATTTCTGGGACATTTTTGATTTGCGAACCATCCAATTGTGGCTTGGAATGTGTGGGTTAAATCTCGTTTCTCCATCTGAAAACTGTGAGTGTTTCAGATTGAGCAGTATATGGGATCAAAGGCTGATTCAGACAATGCTGCTTTGTGGAACGGTGTGATATCTTCACAGGGCAGGACATGGAGAAGTTTTGTTGGTTTGAATAAGGTGTAAATACGATTGTGTCGCCCCCTCACAGATACACAGGATTGAAGCTGTTTACCATCAATGCCCTGAAAGAATGAAATGGTTCAACAAGGTGTGACTGACTTCAAACTCTTCAAACACATGAAGGACCCGGAGACTGGGACCAATACACAAAGCCCCGAGCCCAGGCAGGCAAACCAGGTTTGTTCACAGATCATCCATTTTGGTTTAGATTTCAAAAATATACTTTATTCCTCGAAAATGTTCACAATACACTGGAAAATAGTTCAGTACATTGCGTTCAGCAATTCCATACAATTCATTTGGATGCTGACATAATTCCAATTCCCCGCTCTCTCCCCATAGCCCTGTATCAATCTCCAAACTAATCCCACTGCCCCGGTCTCTCCCCATAGCCCTGTATCAATCCCCAAACTAATCCCACTGCCCCGGTCTCTCCCCATAGCCCTGTATCAATCCCCAAACTAATCCCACTGCCCCGCTCTCTCCCCATAGTCCTGTATCAATCCCCAAACTAATCCCACTGCCCCGCTCTCTCCCCATAGCCCTGTATCAATCCCCAAACTAATCCCACTGCCCCGCTCTCTCCCCATAGTCCTGTATCAATCCCTAAACTAATCCCGCTGTCCCGCCCTCTTCCCATAGCCCTGTATCAATCCCCAAACTAATCCCACTGCCATGCTCTCTCCCCATAGTCCTGTATCAATCCCCAAACTAATCCCACTGCCCCGCTCTCTCCCCATAGTCCTGTATCAATCCACAAACTAATCCCACTGTCCCGCTCTCTCCCCATAGTCCTGTATCAATCCACAAACTAATCCCACTGCCCCGCTCTCTCCCCATAGTCCTGTATCAATCCCCAAACGAATCTCACTGCCCCGGTCTCTCCCCATAGTCCTGTATCAAACCCCAAACTAATCCCACTGCCCCGCTCTCTCCCCATAGTCCTGTATCAATCCCCAAACTAATCTCACTGCCCCGGTCTCTCCCCATAGTCCTGTATCAAACCCCAAACTAATCCCACTGCCCCGCTCTCTCCCCATAGTCCTGTATCAATCCCCAAACTAATCCCACTGCCCCGCTCTCTCCCCATAGTCCTGTATCAAACCCCAAACTAATCCCACTGTCCTGCTCTCTCCCCATAGTCCTGTATCAATCCCCAAACTAATCCCACTGCCCCGCTCTCTCCCCATAGTCCTGTATCAATACCCAAACTAATCCCACTGCCCCACTCTCTCCCCATAGTCCTGTATCAATACCCAAACTAATCCCACTGCCCCGCTCTCTCCCCATAGTCCTGTATCAATCCCCAAACTAATCCCACTGCCCCACTCTCTCCCCATAGTCCTGTATCAATACCCAAACTAATCCCACTGCCCCATTCTCTCCCCATAGTCCTGTATCAATCTCCAAACTAATCCCACTGCACCGCTCTCTCCCCATAGCCCTGTATCAATCCCCAAACTAATCCCACTGCCCCGCTCTCTCCCCATAGTCCTGTATCAATCTCCAAACTAATCCCACTGCCCCGCTCTCTCCCCATAGCCCTGTATCAATCTCGAAACGAATCCCACTGCCCCGCTCTCTCCCCATAGCCCTCTATCAATCCCCAAACTAATCCCACTGCCCCGCTCTCTCCCCATAGTCCTGTATCAATCCCCAAACTAATCCCACTGCCCCGCTCTCTCCCCATAGTCCTGTATCAATCCCCAAACTAATCCCACTGCCCCGCTCTCTCCCCATAGTCGTGTATCAATCCACAAACTGATCCCACTGCCCCGCTCTCTACCCATATCCCTGTATCAATCCCCAAACTAATCCCACTGCCCTGCTCTCTCCCCATAGCCCTGTATCAATCCCCAAACTTATCCCACTGCCCCGCTCTCTCCCCATAGCCCTGCATCTATCCCCAAACTAATCACACTGCCCCACTCTCTCCCCATAGTCATGTATCAATCCCCAAACTAATCCCACTGCCCCGCTCTCTCCCCATAGTCCTGTATCAATCCCCAAACTAATCCCACTGCCCCGCTCTCTCCCCATAGTCCTGTATCAATCCCCGAACTAATCCCACTGCCCCGCTCTCTCCCCATAGCCATGTATCAATCCCCAAACTAATCCCACTGCCCCGCTCTCTCCCCATAGCCCTGTATCAATCCCCAAACTAATCCCACTGCCTCGCTCTCTCCACATAGTCCTGTAACAATCCCCAAACTAATCCCACTGCCCCGCTCTCTCCCCATAGTCCTGTATCAATCCCCAAACTAATCCCACTGCCCCGCTCTCTCCCCTTAGCCCTGTGTCAATCCCCAAACTAATCCCACTGCCCCGCTCTCTCCCCATAGTCCTGTATCAATCCCCAAACTAATCCCACTGCCGCACTCTCTCCCCATAGCCCTGTATCAATCCCCAAACTAATCCCACTGCCCCGCTCTCTCCCCATAGTCCTGTATCAATCCCCAAACTAATCCCACTGTCCCGCTCTCTCCCCATCGTCCTGTATCAATCCCCAAACTAATCCCACTGTCCCGCTCTCTCCCCATAGTCCTGTATCAATCCCCAAACTAATCCCACTGCCCCGCTCTCTCCCCATAGCCCTGTATCAATCTCCAGTCTAGCTCTCTCTCTGTCTCTCTCTCGCTCTCTGTCTCTGTCTCCCTCTCGCTCTCTCTCTCTCTCTGTATTGCTCTCTGTCTCTGTCTTTCCCTCTCTATCTCTCTGTCACTCTCTCGCTCGTGCTCTCCCTCTTTCTCCCTCTCCCTCTATCTCTCTGTATCTCTCTCTATCGCTCTCTCTGTCTGTATTTCTTTCCCTCTTCATGTATCTGTATTTTTCTGTCATTGTTTCTGTCTCTCTCTCGCTCTCTCTCTCTCTCTGTATTGTTCTCTGTCTCTGTCTCTCTCTCTCTCTCTACACTTCCTCCCTGTCTCTCTCTGTCCCTCTCCCTCTCTGTCTCTATCTTTCTTTCTCTCTGTCTATCGCTCTCTCTCTGTTTTTCTCTCTCTGACTCTCTCTCTCTCTCTCTCTCTGTCTCGCTCGCTATCTCTCTCGGTGTCTGTCGGTCTCCCTCTCTCTCTCTGTATCTCTCTATCTCTCTATATATCTCTGTCTCCCTCTATCTTTCTCAATCTGTCTTTATCTCTCTCTCAGTCACTCTCTCTCTCTGTCTCTGTCTCTGTCTCTCTCGCTCTCTGTCTCGCTCTGTCTCTGTTGCCGTCTCTCTCTACCTCACTGTCTTTCTCTATCTTTCCCACTCTCTCTCTCCCTCTCTCTCTTTCCATCTCTGTTTCTCTCTCCATCTTTCCCTTTGCCCTCTGTCTCTCTCTCACTCTCGCTCTGTCTCTCTCTCTCTCTGTATCTCTCCGTGTCTTTATCTCTGTCTTTCCCTCTCTCCTATCAATCTCTCTCTGTGTCTCTCTCTGTCTCTCTATCTGTCTTTCCCTCTCTCTCTCTCTGTCTTTCTCTCTCTCTGTCTTTCTCTCTGTCTCTGTCTCTCTGTCTCTCTCTTTCTGTTGCTCTCTCACCTTCTCTCTGAGTCTCTCTCTATCTCATTCCGTCTCTCCCTCTCTGTATGGGACAGTGTCGCGGGAGTATTACTCTGTATCTAACCCCCTGTACTTGCCCTGGGAGTGTTTGATGGGACAGTGTAGAGGGAGCTTTACTCTGTATCTAACCCGGTGCTGGAGCTGCCCTGGGAGTGTTTGATGGGACAGTGTAGAGGGAGCTTTACTCTGTATCTAACCCCCTGTACCAGCCCAGGGAGGTTTGATGGGACAGTGTAGAGGGAGCTTTACTCTGTATCTAACCCCCTGTACCTGCCCAGGGAGGTTTGATGGGACAGTGTAGAGGGAGCTTTACTCTGTATCTAACCCCCTGTACCTGCCCTGGGAGTGTTTGATGGGACAGTGTAGAGGGAGCTTTACTCTGTATCTAACCCCCTGTACCTGCCCTGGGAGTGTTTGATGGGACAGTGTAGAGGGAGCTTTACTCTGTATCTAACCCCCTGTACCTGCCCAGGGAGGTTTGATGGGACAGTGTAGAGGGAGATTAAATGCCCAACTCTCTCTGTCCCTCTCGCTTTCTCTCTGTCAGTCTCTCTTTCTGTCTGTTCCTCTGTCTCTCTCGCTCTCTCTTTCAGGATCCCTGTCTCTCTCCCTCTCTGTATCTCTGTTCCTCTCTCTCTCTCTCGCTCTCTCTTTCAGTCTCCCTGTCTCTCTCCCTCCCTGTATCTCTGTTCCTCTCACTCTCTCGCTCTCTGTCAGTCTCTCTGTCTCCCTCTCTCCATCTTGCTCCCTCACTCTCTCCCTCGCTCCCAATTTCTATCCATCTATCTCTCTTTCACTTTTTCCTCTGTCTGTGCTGCTGTCCATTTCCGATCTCTCTCTTTCTTTCCCTTTTCTGTAACACGCTCTCTCTATCCCAAATTCTCTCACTGCTTCTCCCTGTCCACCTCTCTTTTTCTCTCTCCCTGTCTCTCATTCCCATTCTGATGTGTCCTTGATTGAAAAGTACCCTGACATATTGCAGCCTGACTGTTTAAACCCACAGCAAGAAATCACATTTCTGGGACATTTTTGATTTGCGAACCATCCAATTGTGGCTTGGAATGTGTGGGTTAAATCTCGTTTCTCCATCTGAAAACTGTGAGTGTTTCAGATTGAGCAGTATATGGGATCAAAGGCTGATTCAGACAATGCTGCTTTGTGGAACGGTGTGATATCTTCACAGGGCAGGACATGGAGAAGTTTTGTTGGTTTGAATAAGGTGTAAATACGATTGTGTCGCCCCCTCACAGATACACAGGATTGAAGCTGTTTACCATCAATGCCCTGAAAGAATGAAATGGTTCAACAAGGTGTGACTGACTTCAAACTCTTCAAACACATGAAGGACCCGGAGACTGGGACCAAAACACAAAGCCCCGAGCCCAGACAGGCAAACCAGGTTTGTTCACAGATCATCCATTTTGGTTTAGATTTCAAAAATATACTTTATTCCTCGAAAATGTTCACAATACACTGGAAAATAGTTCAGTACATTGTGTTCAGCAATTCCATACAATTCATTTGGATGCTGACATAATTCCAATTCCCCACTCTCTCCCCATAGCCCTGTATCAATCTCCAAACTAATCCCACTGCCCCGGTCTCTCCCCATAGCCCTGTATCAATCCCCAAACTAATCCCACTGCCCCGGTCTCTCCCCATAGCCCTGTATCAATCCCCAAACTAATCCCACTGCCCCGCTCTCTCCCCATAGTCCTGTATCAATCCCCAAACTAATCCCACTGCCCCGCTCTCTCCCCATAGCCCTGTATCAATCCCCAAACTAATCCCACTGCCCCGCTCTCTCCCCATAGTCCTGTATCAATCCCTAAACTAATCCCGCTGTCCCGCCCTCTTCCCATAGCCCTGTATCAATCCCCAAACTAATCCCACTGCCATGCTCTCTCCCCATAGTCCTGTATCAATCCCCAAACTAATCCCACTGCCCCGCTCTCTCCCCATAGTCCTGTATCAATCTCCCAAACTAATCCCACTGCCCCGCTCTCTCCCCATAGTCCTGTATCAATCCCCAAACTAATCCCACTGCCCCGCTCTCTCCCCATAGTCCTGTATCAATCTCCCAAACTAATCCCACTGACCCGCTCTCTCCCCATAGTCCTGTATCAATCCCCAAACTAATCCCACTGCCCCGCACTCTCCCCATAGTCCTGTATTAATCCCCAAACTAATCCCATTGCCCCGCTCTCTCCCCATAGTCATGTATCAATCCCCAAACTAATCCCACTGCCGCGCTCTCTCCCCATAGTCCTGTATCAATCCCGAAGCTAATCCCACTGCCCCGCTCTCTCCCCATAATCCTGGAACATTCCCCAAACTAATCCCACTGCCCCGCTCTCTCCCCATAGTCCTGTATCAATCCCCAAACTAATCCCACAGCCCGCCCACTCCCCATAGTCCTGTATCAATCCCCAAACTAATCCCACTGCCCCGCTCTCTCCCCATAATCCTGTATCAATCCCCAAACTAATCCCACTGTCCCGCCCACTCCCCATAGTCCTGTATCAATCCCCAAACTAATCCCACTGCCCCGCGCTCTCCCCATAGACCTGTATCAATCCCCAAACTAATCCCACTGCCCCGCTCTCTCCCATAGTCCTGTATCAATTCCCAAACTAATCCCACTGCCCCGCTCTCTCCCCATAGTCCTGTATCAATCTCTAAACTAATCCCACTGCCCCGCTCTCTCCTCATCGTCCTGTATCAATCTCCAAACTAATCCCACTGCCCCGCTCTCTCCCCATAGTCCTGTATCAATCCCCAAACTAATCCCACTGCCCCGTTCTCTCCCCATAGCCCTGTATCAATCTCCAAACTAATCCCACTGCCCCGCTCTCTCCCCATAGTCCTGTATCAATCCCCAAACTAATCCCACTGTCCCGCTCTCTCCCCATAGTCCTGTATCAATCCCCAAACTAATCCCACTGCCCCGCTCTCTCCCCATAGTCCTGTATCAATCCCCAAACTAGCTCTCTCTCAGTCTCTCTCTCTCTGTATCTCTTTCACTCTCTATATATCTCTATGTCTCTATCTGTTTCTAGCTCACGCTCCCTCTCTCTCTCACTTGCTCTGTCTACCTCTTTTCCTCTCTCTCTCTGTGTCTCTCTCTCTATCTCTCTGTCTTTCTCTGTCTTCCAGTCTGTCTCGCTCTCTCTCTGTCTCTCTCTCGTTCTCCCTCTCTCCCTCTCTTTCTGTCTCCCTCTCTGTCTCTCTCTCTCTCTCCCTCTCTCTCTCTCTCTCTCCACTCTCTCTGTGTGTCTCTCTCTCTCTGTGTCTCTCTCTCTGTCTCACTGTCTCTCCCTGTCTTTCTCTGTCTAGCTCCCTATCTCTCTCTCTCTCCGTCTCTGTCTCTCTCTGACTATCTCTCTATCTCTCTCTTTCTGTCTCTCTGTGTTTCTATCTCTCTGTCTCAATTTCTGTGTTTCTCTCTCTGTATTTTCTCTCTCTATCTCACTGTTTCTTTCCCTCTCTCTCTCTCTGACTCTCTCTGTCTCTCCCTCTCTCTCTCTCTGACTCTCTCTGTCTCTCTCTCTCTGACTCTCTCTGTCTCTCTCTCACTCTCTTGTCACTCTCTATCTCTCCCTCTCTGTCTCTCTCTCTCTCACTCTCTCTCTCACTCTCTCTCTGTGTCTCTCTTTCTATGTCTCTTTCTCTGTCTCTCTCTGTCTCGCCCTCTCTGTCTTTGACTCTCTGTGTCTCTCTCTCTCTCTCTCTGACTCTCTCTATCTCTCCGTCTCTCTCTCTCTCGATCCCTCTCTCTGTCTCTCTCACTCTCTCTCTGAATCTCTCTGTCTCTCTCTATCTCTGACTCTCTCCCTGACTCTCTCTCTTTCTCCCTCTCTGTCTCTCTCTCTCACTATCTCTCTCTCACTGTCTCTGTCTCCCTCTCTCTCTGTCTCTCTCTCTCTCTGTCTCTCTGTCTCTCTCTCTCTGTGTCTCTCTCTATCCCTCTCTCTGTCTCTCTCACTCTCTCTCTGACTCTCTCTGTCTCTCTCTATCTCTGACTCTCTCTCTGACTCTCTCTCTTTCTCACTCTCTGTCTCTCTCTCACACTATCTCACTCTCCCTGGTTTTGTCTCTCTCTCTTTCTATCTCTCCCTCTCTCTGTTTGACTCTCTCTGTCTCTCTCTCTCGCTCTCTGACTCTCTAGGTCTCTCTCTCTCTCTGACTCTCTCCATCCATCTCTCTCTCTCTCTCTCTCTCTCTATCCCTCTCTCTGTCTCTCTCGCTCTCTCTCTGACTCTCTCTGTCTCTCTCTCTCTCTGACTCTCTCTCTCTGACTCTCTCCCTCTCTGTCTCTCTGTCTCTCTCTGTCAGTCACTTTCTCTCTATATCTCTCCTTCCCTCTCTTTCTCTGTCTCTCTGAAGCTCTCCCTGAACCACAGTGACAATGCACATACCGAACTTCAGTCAATCCATTTTACATTTGTTAATGGTCACCATTTGATGTTAACACTGGGAGATTGATTACAGAGACCGACTACTCTCTAATTTAACGTTAGCTGCTTAAAGGTGTACCTGCCCTGGGAGTGTTTGATGGGACAGTGTAGAGGGAGCTTTACTCTGTATCTAACCCCCTGTACCTGCCCCGGGAGTGTTTGATGGGACAGTGTAGAGGGAGCTTTACTCTGTATCTAACCCCCTGTACCTGCCCCGGGAGTGTTTGATGGGACAGTGTAGAGGGAGCTTTACTCTGTATCTAACCCCCTGTACCTGCCCTGGGAGTGTTTGATGGGACAGTGTAGAGGGAGCTTTACTCTGTATCTAACCCCTGTACCTGCCCTGGGAGTGTTTGATGGGACGGTGAAGAGGGAGTTTATTCTGTATCGAACCCCTGTACCTGCCCTGGGAGTGTTTGATGGGGCAGTGTAGAGGGAGCTTTACTCTGTATCTAACCCCTGTACCTGCCCTGGGAGTGTTTGATGGGACAGTGCAGAGGGAGCTTTACTCTGTATCTAACCCCGTGCTGTACCTGCCCTGGGAGAGTTTGATGGGACAGTGTAGAGGGAGCTTTACTCTGTATCAAACCCCCTGTACCTGCCCTGGGAGTATTTGATGGGACAGTGTAGAGGGAGCTTTACTCTGTATCTAACCCCCTGTACCTGCCCTGGGAGTGTTTGATGGGACAGTGTAGAGGGAGCTTTACTCTGTATCTAACCCCCTGTACCTGCCCTGGGAGTGTTTGATGGGACAGTGTAGAGGGAGCTTTACTCTGTATCTAACCCCCTGTACCTGCCCTGGGAGTGTTTGATGGGACAGTGCAGAGGGAGCTTTACTCTGTATCTAACCCCCTGTACCTGCCCTGGGAGTGTTTGATGGGACAGTGCAGAGGGAGCTTTACTCTGTATCTAACCCCCTGTACCTGCCCTGGGAGTGTTTGATGGGACAGTGTACAGGGAGCTTTACTCTGTATCTAACCCCATGGCTGTACCTGCCCTGGGAGTGTTTGATGGGACAGTGTAGAGGGAGCTTTACTCTGTATCTAACCCCCTGTACCTGCCCTGGGAGTGTTTGATGGGACAGTGTAGAGGGAGCTTTACTCTGTATCTAACCCCCTGTACCTGCCCTGGGAGTGTTTGATGGGAGGATATCTTTGCAGGGCAGGAAATGGAGAAGCAAGTTTTGTTGGTTTGAATAAGGTGTAAATACGATTGTGTCGCCCTCTCACAGATACACAGGATTGAAGCTGTTTACCATCAATGCCCTGAAAAAATGAAATGATGTGACCAACTTCAAACTCTTCAAACACATGAAGGACCCAGAGACTGGGACCAATACACAAAGCCCCGAGCCCAGACAGGCAAACCAGGTTTGTTCACAGATCACCCAGACACGTGTCCTGGTGTAAAATGGTCACCACGCATCTCATGTAAAATGGGTGCTCAATTTCACCCAAACTAATCCCACTGCCCCGCTCTCTCCCCATAGTCCTGTATCAATCCCCAAACTAATCCCACTGCCCCGCTCTCTCCCCATAGTCCTGTATCAATCCCCAAACTAATCCCACTGCCCCGCTCTCTCCCCATAGCCCTGTATCAATCTCCAATCGAGCTCTCTCTCTGTCTCTCTCTCGCTCTCTCTTTGTCTCCCTCTCTCTCTCTCTGTCTCTCCATCTCTGTTTCTCTCTCTCTCTATCTTTCCCTCTCTGTCACTCTCTCTCTCTCACTCTCGCTCTCTGTTTCTCTCTGTCTCTCTATCTCTTTGTATCTGTCTCTCTCTCTCTCTCTCTGTCTATCCGTATCTCTCCCTGTCTTTATCTCTATCTTTCCCTCTCTATCAATCTCTCTCTCTATCAATTCCTGTCTCTCTATCAATCTCTCTCTCTATCAATCCCTATCTCTCTCTGTCATTCTCTCTGTCTCTGTCTCTCTCTCTGTCTCTCTTTCTTTCTCTCTCTCTCACTCTCTCTCTCTCTCGCTGTCCCTTTCGTTCTCCTTCTGTCTCTCTCACTCTCTCTCGCTCTGTCCCTCTCTCTTTCACTCTGTCCCTCTCTCTCTCTGTCTCTCTCTCTCTCTCTCCCTCGCTCTGTCCCTCTCTCTCACTTTGTCTCTCTCTTTCTCTCTCTCTCCCTCTCTTTCTGTTCCTCTCGCTCTCTCTCTCTCTCCCTCTCTCTGTCCCTCTCCCGATCTCCCACTCTCTCTCCCTCTCTCTCTCCCTCTCTCTCTGTCCCACTCTCTCTCTCTGTCCTGCTCTCTCTATCTCTCTGTCTCTCTTTCCCTGTGTTTCTCTGTCTCTGTCTTTCTCTCTCTCTCTCTTTCTCCCTATCCCTTTCTCTCTCTATCCCCCTCTCTCTCTATTCCTCTCTGTCTCTCTCTCCTGCATTTTTCCATCTCTCTCTCTCTGTCTCCCTCTCTCTCTATATATATATAACTCTCTCTCTCTCTGTCTCTCTCTCTCTCTCTCTGTCTCTCTCTCTGTCTCTTTCACTCTCTCATTTTCTCTCTCTCTGTCTGTCTCTCTCTGTCTCTTACCATCTCTCTCTCGCTCACTGTCACTCTCTTTCTCAGACTCTCTCTCTGACTGTATCTCTCTGTCTCACTCACTCTCTGTCTCTCTCTCTCTCTCTCTCTGTCTCTCCCTCTGTCTGTCTCTCTCTCTCTCTCTCTCTCTTGCTCTCTCTCACTCTCTGTCTCTCTCTCTCTCTGCCTCTCCCTCTGTCTCTCTCTCTCTCTCTGGCTCTCTCTGTCTCTCTCTCTGTCTCTGTATCTCTGTCTCTCTCTCTCTATCTCTCTCTGTCTCTCTCTATCGCTCTCTCCCTCTATCCCTCTCTCTCTCTATCCCTCTTTCTCTCAATCTGTCTCTCTCTGTTTCTCTGTCTCTCTCTGTGTCTCTGAGTTTCTCTCTCTGTCTCTGTCTCTCTCTCCTGTCTCTTCCTCTCGCTTTCTCTCTCTTGCCCTGTCTCTCTCTCTCTGTCCCTCTCTCTGTTCCCCTCTCTGTCTCTCTCTATCTCTCTCTCACTCTCTCTCTCTCTGTCTCTGTCTCCCTCTCTCTATATATATATATATATAACTCTCTCTCTCTGTCTCTCTCTCTCTCTGTCTCTTTCACTCTCTCATTTTCTCTCTCTCTGTCTGTCTCTCTCTGTCTCTTACCATCTCTCTCTCGCTCACTGTCACTCTCTTTCTTAGACTCTCTCTCTGACTGTATCTCTCTGTCTCACTCACTCTCTGTCTCTCTCTCTCTCTGTCTCTCCCTCTGTCTCTCTCTCTCTCTCACTCTCTCACTCTCTGTCTCTCTCTCTCTGCCTCTTCCTCTGTCTCTCTCTCTTTTTGTCTCTCTCTCTGTCTCTGTATCTCTGTCTCTCTCTCTCTATCTCTCTCTCTGTCTCTCTCTCTATCGCTCTCTCCCTCTATCCCTCTCTCTCTATCCCTCTTTCTCTCAATCTGTCTCTCTCTGTTTCTCTGTCTCTCTCTGTGTCTCTGAGTTCTCTCTCTGTCTTTGTTTCTCTCTCCTGTCTCTTCCTCTCGCTTTCTCTCTCTCGCCCTGTCTCTCTCTCTCTGTCCTTCTCACTGTTCCCCTCTCTGTCTCTCTCTATCTCTCTCTCACTCTTTCTCTCTCTGTCTCTTTCTCTATCTCCCTATCTCTCCCTATCCCTCTCTCGCTCTCTGCCTGTCTTGCTCTACCTCTCTCTGACACTCTCTGTCTCTCTCTCTCTCTCTGTCTCTCTCTCTCATTCAGTCTCTCTCTCATTCTCTGTCTCTCGCTCTCTTTCTCTCTGTGTGTCTCTCTCTCTCTTTCTCTCTCCCTCTCTCTGTCCCTCTCCGATCTCTCTCTCCCCCCTCTCTCTCTCTGTCCCTCTCTCTCTCTGTCCTACTCTCTCTATCTCTCTGTCTCTCTCTCTCTCTTTCCCTGTGTTTCTCTCTCTCTGTCTGTCTGTCTCCCTCTTTCTCCCAATCCGTCTCTCTCTCTATCCCGCTCTCTCTCTATCCATCTCTCTCTCTCTCTCTGTCCCTCTCTCTGTCTTCCTCTCTCTCTATATATATATATATATATATACATATAACTCTCTCTCTCTCTCTGTCTCTCTCTCTCTCTGCCTCTTCCTCTGTCTCTCTCTCTCTCTGCCTCTTCCTCTGTCTCTCTCTCTCTCTGTCTCTGTATCTCTGTCTCTCTCTCTCTATCTCTCTCTGTCTCTCTCTCTATTGCTCTCTCCCTCTCTCTCTATCCCTCTTTCTCTCAATCTGTCTCTTTCTGTTTCTCTGTCTCTCTCTGTGTCTCTGAGTTTCTCTCTCTGTCTTTGTTTCTCTCTCCTGTCTCTTCCTCTCGCTTTCTCTCCCTATCCCTCTCTCTCTCTGCCTGTCTTGCTCTACCTCTCTCTGACACTCTCTGTCTCTCTCTCTCTCTCTCTCTCTGTCTCTCTCTCTCATTCAGTCTCTCTCTCATTCTCTGTCTCTCGCTCTCTTTCTCTCTGTGTGTCTCTCTCTCGCTTTCTCTCTCCCTCTCTCTGTCCCTCTCCGATATCTCTCTCTCTCACCCTCTCTCCCCCCCTCTCTCTCTCTGTCCCTCTCTCTGTCTGTCCTACTCTCTCTATCTCTCTGTCTCTCTCTCTCTTTTTCCCTGTGTTTCTCTCTCTCTGTCTGTCTGTCTCCCTCTTTCTCCCAATCCGTCTCTCTCTCTATCCCGCTCTCTCTCTATCCATCTCTCTCTCTCTCTCTCTGTCCCTCTCTCTGTCTTCCTCTCTCTCTCTCTCTCTCTATATATATATATATATATATATAACTCTCTCTCTCTCTCTCTGTCTCTCTCTCTCTATGTCTCTCTCACTCTCTCATTTTCTCTCTCTCTGTCTGTCTCTCTCTGTCTCTTACCATCTCTCTCTCGCTCTGTCACTCTCTTTCTCAGTCTCTCTCTCTGACTGTCTCTCTCTTTCTCACACACTCTCTGTCTCTCTCTCTGTGTCTCTCTGTCCCTCTCTCTCTCTGTCTCTCTCTCTCTCTGTCTCTTTCACTCTCTCATTTTCTCTCTCTCTGTCTGTCTCTCTCTGTCTCTTACCATCTCTCTCTCGCTCACTGTCACTCTCTTTCTCAGTCTCTCTCTGACTGTCTCTCTCTTTCTCACACACTCTCTGTCTCTTTCTCTGTGTCTCTCTGTCTCTCTCTCGCTCTGTCTCTCTATCTCTGCCTCTCTCTCTCTCTCTCTGTCTCTCTATCTCTCCCTGTCTGTCTCTCTCTCTCTGTCTCTCTCTGTCTCTCTCTCTCTCTCTGTATCTCTGTCTCTCTCTCTATCCCTCTTTCTCTATCGTTCTCTCCCTTTATCCCTCGCTCTCTCTATCCCTCTCTCTCTCACTGTCTCTCTCTCTCTCTCTCCTGTCTCTTTCCACCTCTTTCTCTCTCTTGCTCTCTCTCTGTCCCTCTCTCTGTTCCCCTCTCTGTCTCTCTCTATCTCTCTCATTGTCTCTCTCACTCTCTCTCGCTCTCTCTCTGTCTCGTTCTCTCTGTGTCTCTCTCTCGCTCTGTCTTTCTCTCTCTCTCTGTCTCTCTCTCTCTCTGTCTCTCTCTCCTGTCTCTTTCCATCTCTCTCTCTCTCTCTGTCTTGCTCTCTCTGTCTGTCTCTCTCTCTCCTTTGCCTCTGTCACTCTCTCTCGCTCGGTCTCTCTCTCTCTACCTCTCTCCCTCTATCTCTCTCTCTATCCCTTTCTCTCTCTATCCATCTCGCTCTCTCTGTCCCTCTCCCTGTGTTTCTCTCTGTCTCGCTCCCTCTCTCTCTCCTGTCTCTTTCCATCTCTATCTCGCTCGACCCTTTCTCTCTCTCTCTGTCTGTCTGACTGCCTCTCTCTGTCTCGCTCTCTCTCTCGATCTGTTTCTATCTGTCTGTCTCGCTCTCTATCTCTCTCTGTCTATCTCTCTCCCTCTCTCTATCCCTCTCCCGATCTCCCTCTCTCTCTCTGTTCCTCTCTCTCTCTCTGTCCTACTCTCTCTATCTCTCTGTCTCTCTCTCTCTCTTTCGCTGTGTTTCTCTCTCTCTGTCTGTCTCTCTCTCTCTTTCTTCCTATTCCTCTCTCTCTCTCTATCCCTCTCTGTCTCTCTCCTGCAATTTTCCCTCTCTCTCTCTCTCTCCCTCTCTCTAAATATATATCTATATAAAACTTTCTCTCTCTTCTCTCTCACTCTCTCTGCCTCTCTCACACTCTCATTTTCTCTCACTCTGTCTGTCTCTCACTGTCTCTCACCATCTCTCTCTCTCGCTCACTGTCACTCTCTTTCCCACTCACTCTCTCTGACTGTCTCTGTCTCACTCACTCTGGCTCTCTCTCTCTCTGTGTCTCCCTGTCTCTGTCTCTGTCTCTCTCTCTCTGTGTCTCTCTGTCTATGTCTCTTTCTCTCTCTCTATCACTCTCTCTCTCTCTATCTCTCTCTCTCTCTCTCTCTCTGTCTCTCTATCTATCCCTCTCGACCTCTATCTCTCTCCCTCTACCCATCTCTCCCTCTATCCCTCTCTCTTTCTCTCCCTCCCTCTCTCTCTCTGTCTTCTCTGTCTGTCTGTCTCTCTCTCTGTGTCTCTGAGTTTCTCTCTCCTGTCTCTTTCCATCTCTTTCTCTCTCTTGCTCTCTGTCTCTCTCTGTCCCTTTCTCTGATACCCTCTCTGTCTCTCTCTCTATCTCTCTCACTGTCTCTCTCTCTCTCTCTCTCTCTCTGTCTCTCTCTCTTTCTCTCTCTGTCTCTCTCTCCCTATCTCTCTCTATCCCTCTCTCTCTGTCTCGCTCTCCCTCTCTGTGACACTCTCTGTCTCTCTCTTTCTCTGTCACACTCACTCTCTCTGTCTCGTTTTCTCACTGTCTCTCTCTGTCTCATTCTCTCCATCTCTCTCTCTCACTCTGTCTCTCTCTCTCTGTCTCTCTCTCTGTCTCTCGATCTCTGTCTCTCTCTCCTTTCTATTTCCATCTCTCTCTCTCTCTCTGTCTGTTTCTCTCTCCTTCTCTGTCTCTGTCACTCTCACTCTCTAGGTCTCTCTCTCTCTCTCCCTATCTCTTTCTCTATCCCTTTCTCTCTCTATCCTTCTCCCTCTCTCTGTGTTTCTCTCTGTCTCTCTCTCTCTCTCTCCTGTCTCTTTCCATCCCTCTCTCGCTCTGTCTCTATCTCTCTCTCCCTGTCTCAGTGTCTCTCCCTCTCTGTGTCTCTCTGTCTGTATGTCTGTCTCACTCTCTGTATCTATCTCTCTCTCTCTCTCTCTGTCTCTCTGAAGCTCTCCCAGAACCACAGTGACAATGCACATACCGAACTTCAGTCATCCATTTTACATTTGTTAATGGTCACCATTTGATGTTAACACTGGGAGATTGATTACAGAGACCGACTACTCTCTAATTTAACGTTCGCTGCTTAAAGGTGTACCTGCCCTGGGAGTGTTTGATGGGACAGTGCAGAGGGAGCTTTACTCTGTATCTAACCCCCTGTACCTGCCCTGGGAGTGTTTGATGGGACAGTGTAGAGGGAGCTTTACTCTGTATCTAACCCCCTGTACCTGCCCTGGGAGTGTTTGATGGGACAGTGTAGAGGGAGCTTTACTCTGTATCTAACCCCCTGTACCTGCCCTGGGAGTGCTTGATGGGACAGTGTAGAGGGAGCTTTACTCTGTATCTAACCCCCTGTACCTGCCCTGGGAGTGTTTGATGGGACAGTGTAGAGTGAGCTTTACTCTGTATCTAACCCCCTGTACCTGCCCTGGGAGTGTTTGATGGGACAGTGTAGAGGGAGCTTTACTCTGTATGTAACCCCGTGTACCTGCCCTGGGAGGTTTGATGGGACAGTGTGGAGGGAGATTAAATGCCCAACTCTCTCTGTCCCTCTCGCTTTCTCTCTGTCAGTCTCTCTCTCTGTCTGTTCCTCTCTCTCTCTCGCTCTCTCTTTCAGTCTCCCTCTCTCGATCCCTAATTCTCTCACTGCTTCTCCCTGTCCACCTCTCTTTTTCTCTCTCCCTGTCTCTCATTCCCATTCTGATGTGTCCTTGATTGAAAAGTACCCTGACATATTGCAGCCTGACTGTTTAAACCCACAGCAAAAATCACATTTCTGGGACATTTTTGATTTGCTAACCATCCAATTGTGGGTCGGAATGTGTGGGTTAAATCTCGTTTCTCCATCTGAAAGCGTTGAGTGTTTCAGATTGAGCAGTATATGGGATCAAAGGCTGATTCAGACAATGCTGCTTTGTGGAACGGTGTGATATCTTCACAGGGCAGGAAATGGAGAAGTTTTGTTGGTTTGAATAAGGTGTAAATACGATTGTGTCGCCCCCTCACAGATACACAGGATTGAAGCTGTTTACCATCAATGCCCTGAAAGAATGAAATGGTTCAACAAGGTGTGACTGACTTCAAACTCTTCAAACACATGAAGGACCCGGAGAATGGGATCAATACACAAAGCCCCGAGCCCAGACAGGCAAACCAGGTTTGTTCACAGATCACCCATTTTGGTTTAGATTTCAAAAATATACTTTATTATGCTCTCTCCCCATAGTCCTGTATCAATCCCCAAACTAATCCCACTGCCCCGCTCTCTCTCCATAGTCCTGTATAAATCCCCAAACTAATCCCACTGCCCCGCTCTCTCTCCATAGTCCTGTATCAATCCCCAAACAAATCCCACTGCCCCGCTCTCTCCCCATAGTCCTGTATCAATCCCCAAACTAATCCCACTGCCCCGCTCTCTCCCCATAGTCCTGTATCAATCCCCAAACTAATCCCACTGCCCCGCTCTCTCCCCATAGTCCTGTATCAATCCCCAAACTAATCCCACTGCCCCGCTCTCTCCCCATAGCCCTGTATCAATCCCCAAACTAATCCCACTGCCCCGCTCTCTCCCCATAGTCCTGTATCAATCCCCAAACAAATCCCACTGCCCCGCTCTCTCCCCATAGTCCTGTATCAATCCCCAAACTAATCCCACTGCCCCGCTCTCTCCCCATAGTCCTGTATCAATCCCCAAACTAATCCCACTGCCCCGCTCTCTCCCCATAGTCCTGTATCAATCCCCAAACTAATCCCACTGCCCCGCTCTCTCCCCATAGTCCTGTATCAATCCCCAAACTAATCCCACTGCCCCGCTCTCTCCCCATAGTCCTGTATCAATCCCCAAACTAATCCCACTGCCCCCCTCTCTCCCCATAGCCCTGTATCAATCTCGAAACTAATCCCACTGCCTCGCTCTCTCCCCATAGTCCTGTATCAATCCCCAAACTAATCCCACTGCCCCACTCTCTCCCCATAGTCCTGTATCAATCCCCAAACTAATCCCACTGCCCCACTCTCTCCCCATAGTCCTGTATCAATCCCCAAACTAATCCCACTGCCCCGCTCTCTCCCCATAGTCCTGTATCAATTTCCAAACTAATCCCACTGCCCCGCTCTCTCAACATAGTCCTGTATCAATCTCCAAACTAATCCCACTGCCCCGCTCTCTCCCCATAGTCCTGTATCAATCCCCAAACTAATCCCACTGCCCCGCTCTCTCCCCATAGTCCTGTATCAATCCCCAAACAAATCCCACTGCCCCGCTCTCTCCCCATAGTCCTGTATCAGTCCCCAAACTAATCCCACTGCCCCGCTCTCTCCCCATAGTCCTGTATCAATCCCCAAACAAATCCCACTGCCCCGCTCTCTCCCCATAGTCCTGTATCAATCCCCAAACTAATCCCACTGCCCCGCTCTCTCCCCATAATCCTGTATCAATCCCCAAACTAATCCCACTGCCCCACTCTCTCCCCATAGTCCTGTATCAATCCCCAAACTAATCCCACTGCCCCGCTCTCTCCCCATAGTCCTGTATCAATTTCCAAACTAATCCCACTGCCCCGCTCTCTCCCCATAGTCCTGTATCAATCTCCAAACTAATCCCACTGCCCCGCTCTCTCCCCATAGTCCTGTGTCAATCTCCAAACTAATCCCACTGCCCCGCTCTCTCCCCATAGCCCTGTATCAATCCTCAAACTAATCCCACTGCCCCGCTCTCTCCCCATAGCCCTGTATCAATCCTGAAACTAATCCCACTGCCCCGCTCTCTCCCCATAGTCCTGTATCAATCTCCAAACTAATCCCACTGCCCCGCTCTCTCCCCATAGTCCTGTATCAATCCCCAAACTAATCCCACTGCCCCGCTCTCTCCCCATAGTCCTGTATCAATCCCCAAACTAATCCCACTGCCCCGCTCTCTCCCCATAGCCCTGTATCAATCCCCAAACTAATCCCACTGCCCCGCTCTCTCCCCATAGTCCTGTATCAATCCCCAAACTAATCCCACTGCCCCGCTCTCTCCCCATAGTCCTGTATCAATCCCCAAACTAATCCCACTGCCCCGCTCTCTCCCCATAGCCCTGTATCAATCCCCAAACTAATCCCACTGCCCCGCTCTCTCCCCATAGTCCTGTATCAATCCCCAAACTAATCCCACTGCCCCGCTCTCTCCCCATAGTCCTGTATCAATCCCCAAAACTAATCCCACTGCCCCGCTCTCTCCCCATAGTCCTGTATCAATCCCCAAACTAATCCCACTGCCCCGCTCTCTCCCCATAGTCCTGTATCAATCCCCAAACTAATCCCACTGCCCCGCTCTCTCCCCATAGTCCTGTATCAATCCCCAAACTAATCCCACTGCCCCGCTCTCTCCCCATAGTCCTGTATCAATCCCCAAACTAATCCCACTGCTCCGCTCTCTCCCCATAGTCCTGTATCAATCCCCAAACAAATCCCACTGCCCCGCTCTCTCCCCATAGTCCTGTATCAATCCCCAAACTAATCCCACTACCCCGCTCTCTCCCCATAGTCCTGTATCAATCCCCAAACTAATCCCACTGCCCCGCTCTCTCCCCATAGTCCTGTATCAATCCCCAAACTAATCCCACTGCCCCGCTCTCTGCCCATAGTCCTGTATCAATCCCCAAACTAATCCCACTGCCCCGCTCTCACCCCATAGTCCTGTATCAATTTCCAAACTAATCCCACTGCCCCGCTCTCTCCCCATAGTCCTGTATCAATCTCCAAACTAATCCCACTGCCCCGCTCTCTCCCCATAGCCCTGTATCAATCCTCAAACTAATCCCACTGCCCCGCTCTCTCCCCATAGCCCTGTATCAATCTCGAAACTAATCCCACTGCCCCGCTCTCTCCCCATAATCCTGGAACAATCCCCAAACTAATCCCACTGCCCCGCTCTCTCCCCATAGTCCTGTATCAATCCCCAAACTAATCCCATGGCCCGCTCTCTCCCCATAGTCCTGTTTCAATCCCCAAACTAATCCCACTGCCTCGCTCTCTCCCCATAGTCCTGTAGCAATCCCCAAACTAATCCCACTGCCCCGCTCTCTCCCCATAGTCCTGTTTCAATCCCCAAACTAATCCCACTGCCTCGCTCTCTCCCCATAGTCCTGTAGCAATCCCCAAACTAATCCCACTGCCCCGCTCTCTCCCCATAGTCCTGTATCAATCCCCAAACTAATCCCAGTGCTCCGCTCTCTCCCCATAGCCCTGTATCAATCTCCAAACTAATCCCACTGCCCCGCTCTCTCCCCATAGCCCTGTATCAATCCCCAAACTAATCCCACTGCCCCGCTCTCTCCCCATAGCCCTGTATCAATCCCCAAACTAATCCCACTGCCCCGCTCACTCCCCATAGTCCTGGAACAATCCCCAAACTAATCCCACTGCCCCGCTCTCTCCCCATAGCCCTGTA
>NW_027254420.1:0-5000 GCF_044704955.1 Pristiophorus japonicus | reverse complement strand
ATCCCACTGCCCCGCTCTCTCCCCATAGTCCTGTATCAATCCCCAAACTAATCCCACTGCCCCGCTCTCTCCCCATAGTCCTGTATCAATCCCCAAACTAATCTCACTGCCCCGCTCTCTCCCCATAGTCCTGTATCAATCTCCAAACTAATCTCACTGCCCCGCTCTCTCCCCATAGTCCTGTATCAATCTCCAAACTAATCCCACTGCCCCACTCTCTCCCCATAGTCCTGTATCAATCCCCAAACTAATCTCACTGCCCCGCTCTCTCCCCATAGTCCTGTATCAATCTCCAAACTAATCCCACTGCCCCGCTCTCTCCCCATAGTCCTGTATCAATCACCAAACTAATCCCACTGCCCCGCTCCCTCCCCATAGTTCTGTATCAATCTCCAAACTAATCCCACTGCCCCGCTCTCTCCCCATAGCCCTGTATCAATCTCCAAACTAATCTCACTGCCCCACTCTCTCCCCATAGTCCTGTATCAATCTCCAAACTAATCCCACTGCCCCGCTCCCTCCCCATAGTCCTGTATCAATCCCCAAACTAATCCCACTGCCCCGCTCTCTCCCCATAGTCCTGTATCATATCCAAACTAATCCCACTGCCCTGCTCTCTCCCCATCGTCCTTTATCAATCCCCAAACTAATCCCACTGCCCCGCTCTCTCCCCATAGTCCTGTATCAATCTCCAAACTAATCGCACTGCCCCGCTCTCTCCCCATAGTCCTGTATCAATCTCCAAACTAATCCCACTGCCCCGCTCTCTGCCGATAGTCCTGTATCAATCTCCAAACTAATCCCACTGCCCCGCTCTCTCCCCATTGTCCTGTATCAATACCCAAACTAATCCCACTGCCCCGCTCTCTCCCCATAGTCCTGTATCAATCCCCAAACTAATCCCACTGCCCCGCTCTCTCCCCATAATCCTGTATCAATCTCCAAACTAATCCCACTGCCCCTCTCTCCCCATAGTCCTTTATCAATCTCCAAACTAATCCCACTGCTCCTCTCTCCCCATAGTCCTCTATCAATCTTTAAACTAATCCCACTGCCCCGCTCTCTCCCCATAGCCCTGTATCAATCCCCAAACTAATCCCACTGCCCCACTCTCTACCCATAGCCCTGTATCAATCTCCAAACTAATCCCCCTGTCCCGCTGTCTCCCCATAGTCCTGTATCAATCCCCAAACTAATCCCACTGCCCCGCTCTCTCCCCATAGTCCTGTATCAATCCCCAAACTAATCCCACTGCCCCGCTCTCTCCCCATAGTCCTGTATCAATCCTCAAACTAATCCCACTGCCCCGCTCTCTCCCCATAGTCCTGTATCAATCCCCAAACTAATCCCACTGCCCCGCTCTCTCCCCATAGTCCTGTATCATTCCCCAAAATAATCCCACTGCCCCGCTCTCTCCCCATCGTCCTGTATCCATCTCCAAACTAATCCCACTGCCCCGCTCTCTCCCCATAGTCCTGTATCAATCCCCAAACTAATCTCACTGCCCCGCTCTCTCCCCATAGTCCTGTATCAATCTCCAAACTAATCCCACTGCCCCGCTCTCTCCCCATAGTCCTGTATCAATCTCCAAACTAATCCCACTGCCCCGCTCTCTCCCCATAGTCCTGTATCAATCCCCAAACTAATCCCACTGCCCCGCTCTCTCCCCATAGTCCTGTATCAATCCCCAAACTAATCCCACTGCCCCGCTCTCTCCCCATACTCCTGTATCAATCTCCAAACTAATCCCACTGCCCCGCTCTCTCCCCATAGTCCTGTATCAATCCCCAAACTAATCCCACTGCCCCGCTCTCTCCCCATAGTCCTGTATCAATCTCCAAACTAATCCCACTGCCCCGCTCTCTCCCCACAGTCCTGTATCAATCTCCAAACTAATCCCACTGCCCCGCTCTCTCCCCACAGTCCTGTATCAATCTCCAAACTAATCCCACTGCCCCGCTCTCTCCCCATAGTCCTGTATCAATCTCCAACCTAATCCCACTGCCCCGCTCTCTCCCCATAGTCCTGTATCAATCCCCAAACTGATCCCACTGCCCCGCTCTCTCCCCATAGTCCTGTAACAATCCCCAAACTGATCCCACTGCCCCGCTCTCTCCCCATAGTCCTGTATCAATCCCCAAACTAATCCCACTGCCCCGTTCTCTCCCCATAGCCCTGTATCAATCTCCAATCTAGCTCACTCTCTGTCTCTCTGTCTGTCTCTCTCTCGGTCTCTGTCTCTGTCTCCCTCTCGCTCTCTCTCACCGTCTCTCTCTCTCTCTCTCTCGCTCTCCCTCTGTCTCTCCCTCATTAACCCTCTCTCCCTCGCTCTCTGTCTCTCTCTCTGTCTCTCTCTTTCTCTGTCTCTGTCTCTGTCTCTCTCTCTGTCTCGCTTTGTCTCTGTCGCTGTCTCTCTCTGTCTCACTGTCTTTCTCTATCTTGCCCTCTCTCTCTCTCCCTCTCTCTCTTTCCATCTCTGTTTCTCTCTCCATCTTTCCCTTGCTCTCTGTCTCTCTCTCACTCTCGCTCTCTCTCTCTCTCTCTGCATCTCTCCGTGTCTTTATCTCCGTCTTTCCCTCTCTCCTATCAATCTCTCTCTGTGTCTCTCTCTGTCTCTCTCTGTCTCTCTATCTGTCTTTTCCTCTCTCTCTCTGTCTTTCTCTCTGTCTCTGTCTCTCTGTCTCTCTCTTTCTGTTGCTCTCTCACCCTCTCTCTCAGTGTCTCTCTCTCGTTCCATCTCTCCCTCTCTCTCTCTCTCTCTGTATCTCTCTATAATTCTGATACTCTGTCTCTCTCTCTGTCTGTCTGCATATCTCTGTCTTTCTCGATATCTGTCTCTCGATCTCTCTCTGTCTCTCTCTCTCTCTCTGTCTCTCTCTCTGGATCTCTCTCTGTCTACCTATCACTGTCTCGCTCTGCGTACCTGCCCTGGGAGTGTTTGATGGGGCAGTGTAGAGGGAACTTTACTCTGTATCTAACCCCGTGCTGTACCTGCCCTGGGAGTGTTTGATGGGACATTGCAGAGAGAGCTTTACTCTGTATCTAACCCCCTGTACCTGCCCTGGGAATGTTTGATGGGACAGTGTAGAGGGAGCTTTACTCTGTATCTAACCCCCTGTACCTGCCCTGGGAGTGTTTGATGGGACAGTGTAGAGGGAGCTTTACTCTGTATCTAACCCCCTGTACCTGCCCTGGGAGTGTTTGATGGGACAGTGTAGAGGGAGCTTTACTCTGTATCTAACCCCCTGTACCTGCCCTGGGAGTGTTTGATGGGACAGTGTAGAGGGAGCTTTACTCTGTATCTAACCCCCTGTACCTGCCCTGGGAGTGTTTGATGGGACAGTGTAGAGGGAGCTTTACTCTGTATCTAACCCCCTGTACCTGCCCTGGGAGTGTTTGATGGGACAGTGTAGAGGGAGCTTTACTCTGTATCTAACCCCCTGCACCTGCCCTGGGAGTGTTTGATGGGACAGTGTAGAGGGAGCTTTACTCTGTATCTAACCCCCTGCACCTGCCCTGGGAGTGTTTGATGGGACAGTGTAGAGAGCGAGAGTGAGAGAGGAACAGAAAGAGAGAGAGACTGACAGAGAGACAGGGAGACTGAAAGAGAGAGCGAGAGAGAGGGACTCTGTATCTAACCCCGTGCATTACTTGCCCTGGGAGTGTTTGATGGGACAGTGTGGAGGGAGATTAAATGCCCAACTCTCTCTATCCCTCTCGCTTTCTCTCTGTCAGTCTCTCTCTCTGTCTGTTCCTCTGTCTCTCTCGCTCTCTCTTTCCGGGTCCCTGTCTCTCTCCCTCTCTGCATCTCTGTCCCTTTTTCTCACTCGCTCTCTCTTTCAGTCTCCCTGTCTCTCTCCCTCTCTGTATCTCTGTCCCTTTCTCTCTCTCGCTCTCTCTTTCAGTCTCCCTGTCTCTCTCCCTCTCTGTATCTCTATTCCTCTCTCTCTCTTGCTCTCTGTCAGTCTCTCTGTCTCCCTCTCTCCGTCTTGCTCCCTCACTCTCTCTCTCGCTACCAATTTCTATCCATCTATCTCTCTTTCACTTTTTCCTCTGTCTGTGCTGCTGTCCATTTCCGATCTCTCTCTTTCTTTCCCTTTTCTGTAACACGCTCTCTCTATCCCAAATTCTCTCACTGCTTCTCCCTGTCCACCTCTCTTTTTCTCTCTCCCTGTCTCTCATTCCCATTCTGATGTTTCCTTGATTGAAAAGTACCCTGACATATTGCAGCCTGACTGTTTAAACCCACAGCAAGAAATCACATTTCTGGGACATTTTTGATTTGCTAACCATCCAATTGTGGCTTGGAATGTGTGGGTTAAATCTCGTTTCTCCATCTGAAAACTGTGAGTGTTTCAGATTGAGCAGTATATGGGATCAAAGGCTGATTCAGACAATGCTGCTTTGTGGAACGGTGTGATATCTTCACAGGGCAGGACATGGAGAAGTTTTGTTGGTTTGAATAAGGTGTAAATACGATTGTGTCGCCCCCTCACAGATACACAGGATTGAAGCTGTTTACCATCAATGCCCTGAAAGAATGAAATGGTTCAACAAGGTGTGACTGACTTCAAACTCTTCAAACACATGAAGGACCCAGAGACTGGGACCAATACACAAAGCCCCGAGCCCAGACAGGCAAACCAGGTTTGTTCACAGATCACCCATTTTGGTTTAGATTTCAAAAATATACTTTATTATGCTCTCTCCCCATAGTCCTGTATCAATCCCCAAACTAATCCCACTGCCCCGCTCTCTCCCCATAGCCCTGTATCAATCCCCAAACTAATCCCACTGCCCCGCTCTCTCCCCATAGTCCTGTATCAATCTCCAAACTAATCCCACTGCCCCGCTCTCTCCCCATAGTCCTGTATCAATCCCCAAACTAATCCCACTGCCCCGCGCTCTCCCCATAGTCCTGTATCAATCCCCAAACTAATCCCACTGCCCCGCTCTCTCCCCATAGTCCTGTATCAATCCCCAAACTAATCCCACTGCCC
>NW_027254419.1:302500-407500 GCF_044704955.1 Pristiophorus japonicus | reverse complement strand
GGGTCCATATAGAATTCACCATCAACACCACCCACAACAGGATGAAATTGCCGGAGATAACAAACAGTAAAATGATGGAATTCCTGCGGCTGGCCTTCTCAGGGTCACTGGGACACTCCCCACTGCTGGCACCCCGCAGTTGCCTGCGGGCTCTGCTGGCCAATATAATATGCCTGGCGGTGACAGTATTGAGCAGCAGAATCAGAGCAAATGGGATACATGGGGTGAGAATATAATGAAGGAATGTGATTGCTCCCCAGACCGGTGAATTCAGAACATCATCTGTTGTGTAGCAAAACCAGGGTATGTTTGAAAGCGTATAGCAACGTGTCAACATAAAATACCAGAAAATGTTCTTCAACCCGCTCAGCAAAGTTACGGTTCCCAGAACCACAGCCGCCGTTCTCTCGGTGCAATATTTAGTTTTCAGATTCTGGCAACAAATGGCCACAAAGCGATCAAAGGTGAAACTGACGGTGAACCAGACAGAACAGTCTGTGGCTGCGTGAAGTAAGACGGCGTGAATATTACACACGCGGAAGGACCGCACGAAATGTAACTCTTTCTGATAAAGAATCGGAATGTGCCTCAGTATCAGGTCGAGGATAATGACCAGGAGATCCATCACTGCCATGGCCACCAGATAGCGAGTGACACATCTGGAGAGACCGCACTTTCCACGAGGCAAGATCACAATCGTCAGGATGTTAACTGTCAGGCAGGGAAATAAACAGGTAAATTAAACATTAATTTCGAGAAAAGAATAGACTCCAAACTAAAATAATTAGCAATCATTGACAAGGTAATCACCAACTAAATTAATTTATCAGCATTAAATCAGACGACCTATCCCTCAGTCAATGAGCCGCCAAATGCTTATGTAACATCATCATCATCGGCAGCCCCTCGAAATCGAGAAAGACTTGCTTCCACGTTAAAAGTGAGTTATCAGGTGACTGAACAGTCCAACATGGTAATAACAGTCTCTGTCACAGGCGGGACAGAGAGTGGTTGAAGAAAAGGATGGGTGGGGAGTCTGGTTTGCTGCACGCTCATTTGGCAGCCTGCGCTTGGTTTCTACATGTTCTTAGCGATGACTCGAGGTGATCAGCGCCCTTCCGGATGCACTTTCTCCACTTAGGGTAGTCTTTGGCTAGGAACTACCATGTGTCGGTGGGGAGGTTGCATTTTAATATAGAGGCTTTGAGGGTGTCCTTGAAATGAATATTTATAATTTTTGAACACAAATGGAAGAGATTAATTGCTGCAGCTTTTCACCTGTTGGTTTCCACTTGTACAGAGAATATTAGACGAGAAAATATGAAAGTTTGTTCATATTCTAAGTACATAAGTTACAATCAGCTGGGGTTGTTTATCATGAAATACAACGATTTTTGATTTAAATTATATATGAATTGCTCCCTCATTATAGAAGCATAGAAAATATAGAAAATAGTTGCAGGAGTAGGCCATTCGGCCCTTCGAGCCTGCACCATCATTCAATGAATTCATGTTTGAACATGCAACTTCAGTACCACTTTCCTGCTTTCTCGCCATACCCCTTGATCCCCCTGGTAGTAAGGTCTATATTTAACTCCTTTTTGAATATATTTAGTGAATTGGCCTCAACAACTTTCTGTGGTAGAGAATTCCACAGGTTCACCACTCTCTGGATGAAGAAGTTTCTCCTCATCTCAGTCCTAAATGGCTTACCCCTTATCCTTAGACTGTCACCCCTGGTTCTGGACTTCCCCAACATTGGGAACATTCTTCCTGCATCTAACCTGTCTAAACCCGTCAGAATGTTAAACGTTTCTATGAGATCCCCCCTCTTTCTTCTGACTCCATTGAATACAAGCCCTGTTGATCCAGTCTTTCTTGATATGTCAGTCCCGCCATCCCGGGAATCAGTCTAGTGATCCTTTGCTGCACTCCCTCAATAGCAAGAATGTCCTTCCTCAAGTTAGGAGAAAAAAACTGTACACAATACTCCAGGTGTGGCCTCACCAAGGCCCTGTACAATTGTAGCAATACCTCCCTGCCCCTTTACTCAAATCTCCTTGCAATGAAGGCCAACATGCTATTTGCTTTCTTAACCGCCTGCTGTACCTGCATGCCAACCTTCAATAACTGATGTCCCATGACACCCAGGTCTCGTTGCACCTCCCCTTTTCCTAATCTGTCACCATTCAGATAATAGTCTGTCTCTCTGATTTTACCACCAAAGTGGATAACCTCACATTTATCCACATTATACTTCATCTGCCATGCATTTGCCCGCTCACCGAACCTATCCAAGTCACTCTGCAGCCTCATAGCATCCTCCTCGCAGTTCACACTGCCACCCAACTTAGTGTCATCCGCAAATTTGGAGATACTACATTTAATCGCCTCGTCTAAATCATTAATGTACAGTGTAAACAGCTGGAACGACAGCACAGATGCACTAGTCGCTGCCTGCCATTCTGAAAAATAGCCATTTGCTCCTACTCTTTGCTTCCTGTCTGACAACCAGTTCTCAATCCATGTCAGCACACTACCCCCAATCCCATGTGCTTTAACTTTGCACATTAATCTCTTGTGCGGGACCTTGTCGAAAGCCTTCTGAAAGTCCAAATATACCACATCAACTGGTTCTCCCTTGTCCACTCTACTGGAAACAACCTCAAAAAATTCCAAAAGATTTGTCAAGCATGATTTCCCTTTCACAAATCCATGCTGACTTGGACCTATCATGGCACCTCATTCCAAATGCGCTGCGATGACATATATGTGCAATAAAACCGATAACTCTAATCAAATTACACTTTTACCATTGAAGAATCAAATTAAATATGTTTGCCGGTGTTATTGATGCACTTCTGTCCCTCCGGCACCCACCTCTCATGGAAGGCCGAGTACCTTCCGGTGGACACCGCGTGCTCCATCTCCAGGGAAACCTTGGCTTGAACGTTTCCGCGGAAGAGAGTGAGGCAGCCGGGCTGAACGATCCTCTCGACCGTCCGCTGCCTGGACCAGCTGATGGTCCACTTGGCCATGTCCCGGAGCAGTCCGACGACGAGGATTCTGACCTGCCGCTCCGCTCCGCACGAGGGGCCCAAAGATCAGGAGTGTACAGCCGGAGGCAACAGATTTTTCCACTCTGTTTCTCGCTGAGAGACGCACTGAACTGTGACAGATCGGCATGGGACCAAATTGCAAATTCAAATTAAAGATTGGAAATAAATTAAAGAAATCTGGCTGAACGAACATTTTATTTGTGAATGTTAATGATGCTTGAAATCCTGTTCCACCCATCAGAAGCACTGCCATTAATGCAGAACTTGAGATGGTGACAAAGGAGACACTGACTGGAAATAAATCATCAGAGGATATTTACCCGGCTATAACATAGCGTGGACAGAACAGAGCGAACAGAGTTTCGCTTCCTCTATTCAACTCCAAGTGAGAACAAAAGAGGAGAAATTGGCTGATAAAAGTAAGGAATAAAATAATTAAAAATGGACGGAATCTTTTATGATTTCTGAATTATTGCATCACAGAAAATAACGGTAAAGGATTCACAATAAATAAATATTCATGAACTTCAGGATCTCTGAGATGATTCCAGTGATGCGATGATGGGACTTCCCAGATAGGGCTCCCATATCGCTTCAGGAGTTCACACCAACATCTCCATAGATTACACTGCTCCCTCCCTCAGTCTAGATATTTAAGGACCAGGTTCGCCTACATTACACTACACCCACATCTGTCGACAAATTTCATTCGCAGGTTCGCCTAACTTCCAGTGCTCTCACGTCGGTCCAGGGATTTCATTCCGAGAGCCAAATATTTTACTCCGCTCACGCCTCCGTGATTGGACCTGAGTCTTTGGAAAGAACGTCTGATCTTTGCCGCAACTCCACTTCCGTGCCCACTCCACATAACCCTGAACTCC
This sequence comes from Pristiophorus japonicus, assembly GCF_044704955.1. Classification (NCBI taxonomy): domain Eukaryota; kingdom Metazoa; phylum Chordata; class Chondrichthyes; family Pristiophoridae; genus Pristiophorus; species Pristiophorus japonicus. The sequence continues at coordinate 403,560 of NW_027254419.1, read as the reverse complement.
CTTTTCGTTTAAAAATCAGTCTATCTCCATTTAATAAGATTCATGGAAGCTGCCTCCACAGCTCTCTGTCGAAGAGAATTCGAAAGATTCACGCCACCCTGAGAGAATAAATTGCTTCTCATTTGTGATTTAAATGGGCGATCCGTTATTCTGAACCTATGTCCCCTGTTTCTAGATTTCCCCCACTAGATGAAACATCATCTCTGCGTCTACCCCATCAAGGCCCTATAGAATCTTACACATTTAAATAAGATCACCTCGTAGTTTTCTAAACTCCAATGTATACACACCCATCCTGCTCAACCTTTATTCTTATGACAACATTTTCATCCCAGTAATCAACGTCGTGAACCTTCTCTGAACTGCCTCCAATGAAAGTAAATCCTTCCTTAACTAAAGTGACCAAAACTGTACACAATACTCCAGCTGTTGTCTTATCGACAACCTGCATTGTTGTAGCAGGACGTCTATATTCTGTCCCACGTGAAATAAAGCCAGACATTCTGCTGCCTTTTCTAATTGCTAGCTGTACCTACATGCTAACCTTCTGTGTTTTATGTACAACAACCATTGACCAATCTGGACCACAGCAATTTGGAATCCCTCCCCATTTAATAATAATTTGCTTATTTATTTTTCATAACAAAGAAGATAACGTCACATTTTCCACATCATACCCCATCTGCCATTGTTGTAGCCCACACAATTAGACTATCTATATGCCTTTGCATATTTTTGCGTCCTTCGCACAACATGCTTTCACACTTATCTTTGCATTGTCAGTGCTTCGATGCGAGTAAACCTGGACAGTTCCATTGGGCGGGCCACATCTTCCGGATGCCTGACACAAGACTCGCAAGCAAGCGCACTACTCGGAACTCCTACACAATAAGCGAGCCCCAGGTGGGCAGAGAAAACGTTTGAATGAAACGATCAAAGCCTCCTTGATAAAATGCAACATTCCAACCAACAGCTGGAAGTCCCTGGCCCATAACTGCCTGAAGTGGAGGAAGAGCATCCCGGAGGGCGCTGAGCACCTCGAGTCTCGTCGCCGAGAGCATGCAGAGACCAAGCGCAGGAGTAAGAAGGAGCGTGTGGCAAACGAGCCCCACGCACCCTTTCCTTCAACCACTCTCTGTCCCACGTGTGACAGAGATTGTATTTCCGTATTGGACTGTTCAGTTACATAAGAAGTCATTTTAGAGGAAGCAAGCCTTCCTCTATTTAAAGATTTAACATTTAATTTAGATTTTCAAAATTATGATGGGTTTTAAGAGAGCGAGTAAGTCACAAATGTTTCCAGTTGCACAATGGTGCAGAACCAGAGGAGACAGGTTTAAGGTAATTGACAAAAGAACCACAGGAGAGATGGGAAGAGTGTTCTTTATGCAGTGAGCTGTTGCGATCAGGAATGCAATTTGTGAGAACACGGTGGAAGTAGATTCAATCGTTATTTTCGAAAGGGAATTGCTTTATTCGTGGAAGGAGATATATTTACATTTCTCTGGCGAAAGAGTTGTACATCTGAGATAGTTCTATCCAAGTGACGGCATGGACACGATGGACCGAGTTGACTTTCTTTGCTGTATTAATCTAACATTCTATGAGCAAGAGACAGAGAGAGTGAAATGTAGAGAGACAGAATGAAACTGACAGAGAGACAGAGCGGAAGTGAGAAACTTACAAAGTGCCAGAATGAATGAGTAAAAGAGAATAGAGAGAGTATGGCTGGAGGACGAATAGAGGGAAGTAAATTAACATTTATTGGGCAATTGGATAAATACTTGAAGGGGAAAAAATTGCTGGACTATGGGAATAGAGCAGGGGAATGGGACTAATTGGAGGGGGTGAAACCATGGTGGGAGCTGAACACATGGATGAGAATAATAAAAATGAGGCATTATTTAATCGGGATCCAATTTTGGTCGAAGAGCAGATTGTTAATGGGTGAACAGGACTTAGTGGAGTTAGGATATGATCAGCAAATTATTTAACTGAGCTCTAATTTATAATGGACTGTAACTGCGAGGTGGGCAAGGAAAGCATTGCAATGGTCAATTACTGTTCAACAAAGTCACTGGGCTATTGAGGCGAAGGAATGAGTTGGGCAGTATTATGGAGATGATAGTGGGCAGGACCAGTGATTCAAAGGAGAAGAGGTAAGTAATGAACTCAGGGTAAAGCAGAATGCCGACTTTGCGAGCAATCTCGATCAGCCTCAGACATTGGCCACAGAGGGGACTGAGTCACTAGATATACAATGTGAGGAAGACTTCCAAAGATTTAAGTGACATACTCAGTAATACAGTGAAATATAGATTAGAGTTATAATTGCTGGATATTGAGACTTACGAGGAACACCAACAACACCAAAGAGTGTGGAATAAATTAAAAGAACACCCGTACAATTAACAACGTATGCACAGTTAATAGCTGGATGCAGTGATGTCCCAGGAACAACAACTGAAGCAAAGATGAGAAAGCAATTTACAAGTCGCGTAATACAGCGAAACATGGTTTGCAGAGTTAATAGTTGGATACAGCGACTACCAGGAAAAACAAATGCAGCAAGATGGTGGGAGTAAAATATGAGATAAGTAATACATTGAACCATAGTTACTGGAATAACGAGATAGACTTACCAGCAAAACCAACAACAGCAAGGACGGGATAGTAAATGTATTGAATAATACGAAATGCAAAACGCATTCGCAATACGAATGGTAGTTCCTCATAATGTGCAACAAGATAGTTAAAATACAAGATGAAACTCTTGCCATTTGTTGTAACATTCCAATCCATTTTTTTCAGATTCTGATCCATTGTTGTAACATTCGAATCTACTGTTCTCAGATTCCGACTCGCTCTCTATGGAGCAGTGCGATGATCGCTGTTAGTGCCAGAGGTGATGCTCTCACTGTGACTATGGGGCAACACATTGAAAGGAGTGCCTTATTAATATGAGCGAGAATCACTCCAGTGAAACAATTCTGTAAATAGAGAATTATATTCATTACAGTCACTGAACAACCAGCTTCTGTAAACCTGTGGAGACTGATATTAATTGCAGTCCCTGAACAAACATTTTGAATTAACCCCTTCAATCCAACACTTTATGTACCACAATAAGGTAGATCTCCTGGAGTAGTTTTGATCACCTAGATAAGTCGGGCCGGAATGTTGCCAGATACTTTTCCCGAAATTGTCCTGGATTTTAAATAGTTTTTTGCCTCTGCCGGGAGATCACATGGCTCCGGTTGGTTTGGAGTGTAGAATATTTAAGTTTAAGGTGTGTCACAGTTGTGTGGGGCAGTCTGCTTGTGCTTGGTGATCTTTACTTTTCCTCCATTGTTAATGGTTCAAAAGATTACATGTAAGCTTCAGGGCTGCTGACCGATGGGACATCAGTCATTGAAGGTTGGCATGTAGGTACAGCAGGCGGTTAAGAAAGCAAATGGCATGTTGGCCTTCATAGCGAGGGGATTTGAGTACAGGGGCAGGGAGGTGTTGCTGCAGTTATACAGGGCCTTGGTGAGGCCACACCTGGAGTACTGTGTACAGTTTTGGTCTCCTAACCTGACGAAGGACATTCTTGCTATTGAGGGCGTGCAACGAAGGTTCACCAGACTGATTGCCTGGATGGCGGGACTGACCTATCAAGAAAGACTGGATCAACTGGGCTTGTATTCACTGGAGTTCAGAAGAATGAGAGGGGACCTCAGAGAAATGTTTAAAATTCTGACGGGGTTAGACAGGTTAGATGCAGGAAGAATGTTCCCAATGTTGGGGAAGTCCAGAACCAGGGGACACAGTCTAAGGATAAGGGTTAAGCCATTTAGGACCGAGATGAGGAGGAAAGTCTTCACCCAGAGGGTGGTGAACCTGTGGAATGTTGTACCACAGAATGTTGTTGAGGCCAATTCACTAAATATATTCAAAAAGGAGTTAGATGAATCCTTACTACGAGGGGAATCAAGGGGTATGGTGAGAAAGCAGGAATGGGGTACTGAAGTTGCATGTTCAGCCATGAACTCATTGAATGGTGGTGCAGGCTAGAAGGGCCGAATGGCCTACTCCTGCACGTATCTTCTATGTTTCTATGTGAGTCTTTGTCGGCCGTTGCGGACACGATGGGCCGGAAATGGCCTCCTGTGCTGTAAATTTCTATGTTTCTATGTTTCCCTATTACTAGTGCGAATGGGATGTATGAGTGTTGCTGAGTGAAGGATTGATGGAAATAGCTCAGGCCAGAATCATTAATCCTCCTTGGATATGTCAGTGGTGACAGAGGACTGGAGGTTCGCAAATGGTGCACCCTGTTCAAAAAAGGAAAGCGGGATAACACCTGTAGCTACAGGCCAGTCAGACTAACGTCTGTGGTGGGGAAACTTGTAGAGGCCATAATCCGGTATGAAATTATCTGTCAGTTGGAAAAAACTGGATTAATAAATGACAACCGGCACAAATTGTGTTAATGTTGAAGTGTATCTGAAAAACCTGATTCAGTTTTTTGATGTAATAATCTAACGGTTTGATGAGAGGAGTGCAGCTGATGTTGTGAAGAACGACTTTCCAATGGCGTTTGATAAAATGTCACTTCATCGACTTGATAGGGAAACTGAACCTCATGGAATTAAAGGGAGAGTAGCTGTGTGGATACAACATTGGCACCGGAACAAATAACAGAGAGTAGTGGTGAAAAATTGGCGTTCAGACAGAAGGGAAGTATACAGTGTTGAAACCTAGAGTTCTATATTAGTAGCAGTGCTCTTTCTGATAGAGATTAATAGCCAGGACCTAAGTCTAAAGGCATAATTTCAAATTTGCAGATGTCACGAAACTCAGAAATGCAGTAAGCAGTGGGGAGCATAGCAGACTTCAGGAGCACAGCGATAGTCTGGTTAAATGGAGACACATGGCAGGTAAAATTAAACATGTGTGAAGTGATACATTTTGGGAAGGAACATGACAAGAGGCAATACAAGTTAAAAAATAAATGTTTTAAATGGTGTGTTGGTGCAGAGACACCTGGGAGTCGATGTGCACAAATCTTTGAAGGTGCCAGGGCAAGTTAATAAAACTGTTAAAAACGCAGGAAGAATCTTTGACTTTATGAATCATCGCGTATGGTAGCAAAGTGATTGTGCTACTGTACTAATGATCCAGAGACCTGGAGTAAAGATCCAATGGCATGAGTTCAGATCCCACCAGCTTTGCAATTTAAGGTGAATTAAATAAATCTCGAATTAAAATATTGTGTCAGCAATGGTGACCGTGTGGATCTCGATTGTCATTACCCGTCCAGTTCAAAAACGTGTTTTCGGGATGTAAATCACCCGCCTTTACGTAGACTGGCATAAATATCACCCCAGTCCCACAGCAATATGGTTAACTCTAAATAGCCCTCTCGATGTATCGATGCATTCACCAGCAGCGTTAAGGTGGAATTTGGGATGGACAATAAATGCTGCCCACACCACCGATTCACACATAATGAAGGTACAATAAAAATCTGTTAAACATCGGTTTATCTCTGCATGACGATTCGGCAGCACACATTAGGAAAGCCTTGGAGAAGGTGTGGAAGAGATTTAATCACCATCATAGGCAGTACCTCGAAATCGGGGATTGCTTGCTTCAACTCTAAAAGTGAGTTCTTCGGTGATTGAACATATATGGGAATTACGGTCTCTGTACCAGGTCGGGTAGATAATGGTAGAGGGAAAGGATGGGTGGGACTGGTTTGCCGCACACTCCTTCCGCTCTCTGCGCTGGTTTGCTGCATGCTCTTGGCGACGAGACTCGAGGTGCTCAGCGACCTCCTGGATGCTCTTCCTCCATTAGTGCAGTCTTTGGCCAGGGAATCCCAGCTGTGAGTGGGAATGTTGCTCTTTTTCAAGGAGGCTTTGAGGGTATCCTTGCAACGTTTGCTGTGCCCACGTGGCGCCTGTTTGTCTTGTAGGAGTTCCAAGTAGAGCGCTTGCTTTGCGAGTCTCGTTTCAGGCATGCGGACAATGTGGCCCGCCCAGCGGAGCTGATCAATTGTGCTCAGTGCTTCTCTGTGGGGATGCTGGCCTGATCAAGGGCGCTAACGTCTGACATCCCAAGGGATCTGCAGGACCTTGAGGAGCCATAGGTATTTATCCAGTAATTTGTGGTAACTACTTCATACTATCCACGTTTGTGATCCGTAAAGTAGGCTGGCTATGTCTACATTCCCGTAGACCATGTGCTTGGTGCCAGATTTTATGGCGTGATCTTCCAACACTCTCTTCCTCAGGTGACCGAAGGCTGCGCTGGTGCACTGGTACCCGCAGAGAGACTTATAAGGAGACATAAGCAACTGTGATTTTTCCCGTTCGATCAGAGAATATTAACGTGAGATTTAATAGAGGTTTTTAAGACTATGAGGGCTTTGGATAAAGTAACTGAATAGAAACTCTGCCAGTGGTAAAAGAGTTGTTAACCAGAGGGAAGAGTTTTACGAAAATTAGCAGAGGGTAGATGAGGAGAATTTGTCTTACACTGCGAGTTTGCATGACCTGGATTGTTCTCGATGAAAATGGGATGGAAGCAGATTTAACAATAACTTTTAAAATTTTCAGATGATATAAAGATTAGTGGGAAATCGGTTTGTGGAGAGGACACAGAGAGGCTACAAAGAGATTTCGATAAGTTCAGCGAATGGGCTAAGGTTTGGCAAATGGAATACAATGTCGGAAAATGTGGGGTCATCCACCTTGGAAAAAAAAACAGTAAAAGGGAATATTATTTGAATGGGAAGAAATTATAACATGCTGCGGTAGAGAGGGACCTGGGGGTCCTTGTGCATGATTCTCAAAAAGTTAGTTTTCAGGTGCAGCAGGTAATCAGGAAGGCGAATGGCATGTTGGCCTTCATTACGAGAGGGATGGAGTACAAATGCAGGGAGGTCCTGCTGCAACTGTACAGGGTATTGGCGAGGCCGCACCAGGAGTACTGCGTACAGTTCTGGTCACCTTACTTAAGGTAGGATATACTAGCTTTGGAAGGGGTGCAGAGACGATTCACTAGGCTGATCCCGGAGATGAGGGGGTTACCTTTTGATGATAGATTGAGTAGACTGGGTCTTTACTCGTTGGAGTTCGGAAGGATGAGGGGTGATCTTATGGAAAAATGTAAAATAATGAAAAGGATAGACAAGATAGAGGTAGAGATGTTGTTTCCACTGGTCGGGGTGACTAGAACTAGGGGGCACAGCCTCAAAATACGGGGGGTGCAATTTAAACGGAGTTGAGAAGGAATTTCTTCTCCCAGAGGTTTGTGAATCTGTGGAATTATCTGCCCAAGGAAGCAGTTGAGGCTAGCTCATTGAATGAAATCAAATCACAGATAGATAGATTTTTAACCATTCAAGGAATTAAGGGTTATGGGGAGAGGATGGGTAAGTGGAGCTCAGTCCACAATCAGATCAGCCATGATATTGTTGATTGGTGGAGCAGGCTCGAGGGGCTAGATGGCGTACTCCTGTTCCTAATTCTTATGTTCTTATGTTCAACTGTAATTGGAATCAATACTGGAATTCCGGCATTTGAAGGGATCTGGGAACATAATAGGCCTGTGGAGCTGATTGAATAGCTCGATCACAGAGCGTGGAGCAGCATGATAAATCGAATGGTCTCTTCTGTGCTGTATGATTCTGTGGTCCTGTGTTAACAGAAGCCATTGACTCTTTGTCTCGTGTGTGGAATCGAGGCTGTGCTCTTTTTGAGCCTGTTTCTAATCGTTACTTGTGCTCTGATAAATGCAATAGCGGAAAACCAAGCACAGTTTGAAAAAGAGTTTAAAAAAACTGAAATCATGAAATTATTATGAGACCAAAAATCGGGCCATGATGATAAATTCGCCACCACTAAATCCAATGAGGATTTCAGGAGAAGCCTCTGTGCCCAGAGAGGTGAGAATGGGGAACCCATCACCAGAGGCAGTGGTTGAGGCGATTAGTACAGAACCATTTGATGGGAAGCGAGATAAACAAATCAGGCAGAAAACATTAGAAGCTTCTGCTATAGGGTAAGATGCAGAGTTGTGGGGATTGTGTGGGGGAAGGCTGGTGGTGTGTGTGCTGCATAAATGGAGCAGTCGGTCCGAATGTCTGCTTTGTGTGCTGTACGTGATATATCATTTGCTGAGCGGAGCATGAGCCCCGCTCTGATCACATCCCGCGCCGGGATTCAATCCACGCATTATAAATCATTGCTCTGATTCCTATTACATTATTTGTATCTATTTCCTCTCAGTATATCAGGGATAAATGTAACTAAATCACAGATGAAGGTTGCAGCAGAAGAGAAGCTCGGGCAGGAGGGCAGACAGTCAAAGTTATGAAGGTGCAAATCACGATGGAGACAGAATATGATGCCACCGATGCTTCAATCGCAACACTCAGCGCAGACGGGTGAAGGAAGTGCCTGAGGAACCCGAAACCCAGCCAGAGACAGAAACTACCAGGCTGAACAGAATGAGTTTTGTAATAATACGACTGACCAACAAAAGTGCTGCACCTGTGTTAAATGCTCAGCAATTTGAGGCGTGGATAATGAGAACCAGTTCAGGTTAAATTGTTCCACCGGCAGGTACAGCACGGGATTAGATACACAGTAAATTTCTCTCTGCACCGTCCCATCAAACACACCCAGAGCAGGTACAGGGGGTTAGATACAGAGTAAATTTCTCTCTATACTGTCCCATCAAACACTCCCAGGGCAGATACAGGGGGATAGATACAGGGTAAAGCTCCCTCTACACTGTCCCATCAAACACTCCCAGGGCAGGTACAGGGGATTGGACACAGAGTAAAGCTCCCTCTATACTGTCCCATCAAACACTCCCAGGGCAGGTACAGGGGGTTGGACACAGAGTAAATTTCTCTCTACACTGGCCCATCAAACACGCCCAGGCCAGGAAAAGCGCGGGATTAGATACAGAGTAAAGCTCCTTCTTCACCGTCCCATCAAACACTCCCAGGGCAGGTACAGCACAGGTTAGATAAAGATTAAAGCTCCCTCTATAATGCCCATCAAATACTTCCAGCGCAGGAACAGCACCGGTTACATTTAGAGTAAACTTCCCTCTACACTGTCCCGATCAAACACTCCCAGGTCAGGTACAGCGGGTTAGATACAAAGGTAATCTCCTGCACAATATCCAATCAAACATTCCTAGGAAAGGTGTACAGACTGATACAAAATATTTGTTCAGTGTTTTTGCATTCTCCATATTCCCCATTACTAATTCACCGGCTTGTCCTCTTAGGCATCAACATTTACTTTAGCCATTCTTTTCCTTTTCATGTACATATTGAAAACTCTTGCTATCTGAGTTTTATAGATCGTGCTAGTTTACTTTCACAGTCTAACTTCCCTTTCTTCATCATTTTCAGTCGTTCTTTGCTGGCTTTTCAAAGATTCCCAGGCTTCTGTCCTTCCACTAGTTTTGGCCACTTTGTATGCCCCTGTTTTTAACAGGATACCATCCTTTATTTCTTTCGTTAGCCACGGATCGCTATCCTTTCTCTTAAACCTTTTCCTCCTCACTGGAATATATTTTTCTTGGAGTTGTGAAATATCTCCTTAAATATAGACCACTGTTCATCAATCGTCCTAGAATTTAACTATATTCCCAGTCCACTTTGACCAATTTTGTCCTCATATCTTCATTGTCTATTTTATTTAATCTTAGTACGCTGGCTTGAGATCCAACTTTCTCACCCTCTATCTGAATTAGAATTTCAATCATGTGATGATCACTCATTCCAAGGGGATCCTTTACTAGGAGATTGTTTGTTGACCCAGATCTAAGATAACCTGCCCCCTGGTTGGATCCGTTCTATACTGCTCAAGGAACCCTTCCCATATACACTCTGTGAACTCCTCCTCAAGGCAACCTGATCAATTTCATTTGTCCAAAGAATATGGAGGTTAAAATCACCCATGATTATTGTTGTTCCCATTTTACAAGCCCCCACTATTTCCTGCTTTATGTTCCGATCAACAGAGTTGCTACTGTTGGGGGGCCTATAGACTATGCCCACCTGTGACTTTTTCCCCTTATTGTTCCTTATCTCCAGCCAAACTCTTTCAACATCCTGATCGTTTGAGCCAGTATCGTTTCTTACTATTGCAGTGATTCCATCCTTCATCAATAGAGCTACCTCACCTCCGTTTCCTTTCTGTCTGTCCTTCAGGATTGTCAAGTACCCCTGAATATTTAATTCCCAGTCCTGGTCGCCTTGCAACCACTTCTCTGTAATGGCTATCAGATCATACCCATTTTCATCTATTTTTGCAGTCAACTCATCTATTTTATTACAAATGCTTTACAAATGTTGTATTCCGCCCAGCAACAAACCCAGGACGCGAAGGTTGGAAAATACCCAGACTTACAGCGATGCCGGGAGATCCACAGGCGACAATTCCAGCAAGAATATCGGGAACATCCTCACATCTCCCACAATTGTGTCCTGGTCACACCGGGTCTGAGCAACGCTCCCAACAATAAGGTCCTGATCATCCCGGGTCTGAGCGGGGCTCTTCACAATCAGGTCTTGATCATCCCGGGTCTGAGCCACCCTCCGCACAATATAAATGCGTATAAGGTGGCCAAGGTTAGTGGGAAACTAGAGAATTGGGAAAATTTTAAGCAAAAGCAAAGAATGACTAAAAAAGTAATAAAGAAATGGAAGATATATTATGAAGGGAAACTTGTGCAAAACATAAAAACAGATAGTAAAAGCTTTTACAGATATGCAAAACTGAAAAGAGTGACTAAAGTAAATGTTGTTCCCTTAGAAGATGAAAAGGGGGATTTAATAATGGGAAATGTGGAAATGCCTGAGATCTTAAACAATTATTTTGCTTCCGTCTTCACAGTGGAAGACACAAAAACCATGCCAAAAATTGCTGGTCATAGGAATTTGGGAAGGGAGGACCTTGAGATGATCACTATCATGAGGGAGGTAGTGCTGGGCAGACTAATGGGACTCAAGTTAGACAAGTCCCCTAGTCCTGATGAAATGCATCCTAGGGTATTAAAAGTGATGGTGGAAGATATAGCAGCTGCATTTGTTATAATCCACCAAAATTCTCTGGACTCTGGGGAGGTACCAGCAGATTGGAGAGCAGCTAATGTAACGCCTCTGTTTAAAAAAGGGGGCAGGCAAAAGGCAGGTAATTGTAGGCCGGTTAGTTTATCATCTGTAGTGGGGAAAATGCTTGAAACTATCATTAAGGAAGAAATAGCGGGACATCTGGATAGGAATAGTGCAATCAAGCAGATGCAGCATGGATTCATGAAGGGGAAATCATGTTTAACTAATTTACTGGAATTCTTTGAGGATATAACGAGCATGGTGGATAGAGGTGTACCGATGGATGTGGTGTATTTGGATTTCCAAAAGGCATTCGATAAGGTGCCACACAAAAGGTTACTGCAGAAGATAAAGGTCCGTGGAGTCAGAGGAAATGTATTAGCATGGATAGAGAATTGGCTGGCGAACAGAAAGCAGAGAGTCGGGATAAATGGGTCCTTTTCCGGTTGGAAATCAGTGGTTAGTGGTGTGCCACAGGGATCGGTGCTGGGACCACAACTGTTTCCAATATACGTAGATGACCTAGAAGAGGGGGCAGAGTGTAGGGCAACAAAATTTGCAGATGACACTAAGCTTAGTGGGAAAGCGGGTTGTGTAGAGGACTCAGAGAGGCTTCAAGGAGATTTGGATAGGTTAAGCGAATGGGCTAAGGTTTCGCAGATGGAATACAATGTCGGAAAGTATGAGGTCATCCACCTTGGGAAAAAAAACAGTAAAAGGGAATATTATTTGAATGGGGAGAAATTACAACATGCTATGGTGCAGAGGGACCTGGGGATCCTTGTGCATGAAACTCTTTTTGGAGTTTACCTGTAAAACAAAAACATTAATCGGTGCCACCTGCCCTGGATGACACACCAGACATTTACAAGGCCCTCTTTTTTTTTTTCCTTTTTTTTTTTTTATGTGCACTACAATAACATTTTCCTTTTTCCAGTGCCCCCTATAAAAGGGGAGGGGGACACTAAAAGCACCGGCAATTAAAACAAATTAAACTTTAAAACGTAAAATCAAATTAAAATTTGGTTGCCGGGCGTGATGATGCACTCTCGTCCCTCCGGTGCCCACCTCTCGCGGAAGGCCGCGAGCGTACCGGTGGACACTGCGTGCTCCATCTCCAAGGACACCCTGGACTGGATGTAAGAGCGGAAGAGAGGCAGGCAGTCAGGTTGAACGACCCCCTCGACCGCCCGCTGCCTGGACCGGCTGATGGCACCCTTGGCCGTGCCCAGGAGCAGTCCTACGAGGAGGCCTTCGGACCTACCCGCTCCCCTCCGCACAGGGTGCCCAAAGATCAGGAGAGTGGGACTGAAGTGCAGCCAGAATTTCAGGAGCAGCCCCTTCATATAATGGAACAGGGGCTGCAACCTCGTGCACTCAATAAAAACATGGAACACGGTCTCCTCCAGACCGCAGAAATTGCAGGCGGCCTGGGAGTCCGTGAACCGGCTTAAAAATTTGTTGCACGGCACTGCTCCGTGCACCACCCTCCAGGCCAAGTCCCCGATGAATAGTGGGAGGACCCCTGCGTAGAGTGCCCTCCATCGGGGACCCCCGCCTCCTCCGGACGGCAAGATGGTATGCCATGGCGTGTCCGGACGGCAGGCGAGGATGGCAAAGTTGAGAGTGTGCAGGAGCAGCCCGTACAAGAAACCCCTCCGCGCCGAACTGAAAGGCACGGAGGGGATTTCCCCGAGGCGCCTCAAGTTGGGAGGCGCCGGGCCCCGTCCCAAAAGGTTAGTTTGCAGGTGCAGCAGGTAATCAGGAAGGCAAATGGAATGTTGGCCTTCATTGCAAAAGGGATAGAGTACAAAAGCAGGGAGGTCCTGCTGCAACTGTAAAAGGTATTGGTAAGGCCGCACCTGGAGTACTGCGTGCAGTTTTGGTCACCTTACTTAAGGAAGGATACACTAGCTGTGGAAGGGGTACAGGGACGATTCACTCGGCTGATTCGAGAAAAGAGGGGGTTACCTTATGATGATAGATTGAGTAGACTGAGTCTTTACTCCTTGGAGTTCAGAAGGATGAGGGGTGATCTTATAGACATATTTCAAATCAGGAAATGGACAGACAAGATCGAGACAGAGAGGTTGTTTCCATTGTCGGGGGAGACTAGAACTCGGGGGCACAGCCTCAAAATACGGAGGAGCCAAATTAAAACCGAGTTGAGAAGGAATTTCTTCTCCCAGAGGGTTGTGAATCTCTGGAATTCTCTGCCCATGGAAGCAGTTGAGGCTGGCTCATTGAATGTTTTCAAGTCAAAGATAGATAGATTTTTAAGCAATAAGGGAATTAAGGGTTACGGGGCGAGCGCAGGTAATTGGAGCTGAGTCCACGACCAGATCAGCCATGATCTTATTGAATGGCGGAGCAGGCTCGAGGGGCTAGATGGCCTAATCCTGTTCCTAATTCTTATGTTCTTATGTTCTTATGTTCTTAAGTGTTTTATTAATAATTAAATTGATGGTAAATTGAATTGTGCCAAGAGATTAAGTTGATGGAGATTGGGTTGTATTTATATGCAGTCCCTCTTATGATGGTGTTGGTTTCGGCAGGGTTATTATTTTTGGGGTGGGGGTCTGTTTGTGTTTGTCGTTTAAAATTGGTTTTTATGTGGGTTGTTAGTTCCTTACTCTTTATCCAATTGGTGTCTGTAAGTTAGGGAACGTATTAATTGTAAGTAAGTCAATAGTATTTTTTGGATTTATTAATAATATTATTCCCGGTGTTCTAAGTTATGGATGTTAATTGGGGAGTTATTGTTATTGTTTAAGCCGTTGAAGGAACCTGTGGAATCTGCCTGTGGGAAACGGAGGCTGTTGCTGCTGTTTGGCTGAATGTTGATTGGTCACAGCGTGGAGCCGTGTGTTCCTGAGTCTGTGTCTTCCCATTTTATTCATTTAAACATTTGTGGATTAAGTTTCAGTTACATGGGGGCGGGAGGGGGGAGGTGGGATTTGATGGGCTTGCTAATTTTTTAGGTTGTGGAGAGTGGGTCCGTTGATTATTTGTCTGGGTTGGAGAGAGCGGTGGCTGAGTGAAAGAGTGTTCGAAAATCAGTTGCTCAAATCTGCCAGCAAGCTCATGGTCTGCAGGGCTGCAGTGATACCCGCCCTCCAGTATATCTCAGAGACATGGACCATGTACAGTAGGCACCTCAAATCGCTGGCGAAATACTACCAATGATGACTCCGCAAGATCCTACAAATCCCCTGGGAGTCAGATGCACCAACATCAGTGTCGTCGACCAGGCCAACATCCCCAGCATTGAAGCACCGACCACACTTGATCAGCTCCGCTGGGTAGGCCTCATTGTCCGCACGTCAGACACAAGACTCACAAAGCAAGCACTCTACTCAGCACTCCTTCCCGGCAAACGAGCCAAAGATGGGCAGAGGAAACGTTACAGGGGCACCCTCAAAGCCTCCCTGATAAAATGCAACATCCCCACTGACACCTTGGAGTCCCTGGCCAAAGTCCGCGCTAAGTGGAAGTGCATCCTGGAGGGTGCTGAGCACCTCTAGACTCATCACAGAGAGCATGCAGTAATCATGTGCAGGCAGTGGAAGGAGCATGCAGCAAACCAGACTCCCCACCCCTTCCCTCAACCACTGTCTGTCCAACCGGTGACAGAGACTGTAATTCTCGTATTGGACTGTACAGTCACCTGAGAACTCATTTTTAGAGTGGAAGCAAGTCTTCCTTGATTCCGAGGGACTGCCTATGACGATGATGACCTCCGTTTGTTGGGGCCTTTTGTTTTGCTGGGAACGCCGATTTTATTTTTTTGAAAACGAAATGTATTTCCGATTTTGTGCAAATGGACCTTGCTGTGGGATTTCGGATAGGTTGTGTGCGGGAAGGAGGGCTCTGGGTTAGCTTGTGTGTGGGGGGTCTCGCTTAGGTTTTGTGGGGGTCTCGGTTAGGTTGTGTGTGTGAGTGGGTCTCGGTTAAATTGTGTGTGTGGGGAGGGTCTCGGTTAAATTGTGTGGGGGTGTATCGGTCAGGTTATGTGTGGTGGGGCTCAGGTTATGTTGTGAAGGTGGGGGGGTTATCGGTTAGGTTGTGTGGGGGGTCTCTCGGTTAGGTTGTGCTTGTAGCGGGGGGGGTCTCGGTTAGGCTATGTGTGTCGAGGGTCTCGGTTAGGTTATGTCTGGGGGGGTGTCACGGTTATGTTGCGTGTAGGGGGGGACACGATTAGGTTGTGTATGTGGGGGCACTCCGTTAGGTTGTTTGGGGGAGTCTCGGTTAGGTTGTGTGTGTGGAAGATCTCAATTAGTTTGTTTGTGGGCGGGGTCTCGGTTAGGTTGTGTGTGAGGGGGTTTCTCGGTTAGGTTGTGTGTGGGGGGGTTACGGTTAGGTTGTGTGTGAGGGGGTTTCTCGGTTAGGTTGTGTGTGGGGGGGGGTCTCGGTTAGGTTGTGTGTGGGCGGGGTCACGGTTAGGTTGTGTGTGGGGGGTGGTTCGGTTCAGTTGTGTGTGTGGGGTGGTCTCGGTTAGGTTGTGTGTGGGGGAGTCTCAGTTCGGTTGTGTGTGGGGGGGGGTCTCGGTTAGGTTGTGTGTGGGGGGTCACGGTTAGGTTGTGTGTGGGGGGTTTCGGTTAGGTTGTGTGTGTGGGGTTATCTCGGTTAGGTTGTGTGTGGGGGGTCACGGTTAGGTTGTGTGTGGGGGGTTTCGGTTAGGTTGTGTGTGTGGGATTATCTCGGTTAGGTTGTGTGTGGGGGGTTTCGGTTAGGTGGTGTGTGTGGGGTTATCTCGGTTAGGTTGTGTGTGGGGGGTCACGGTTAGGTTGTGTGTGTGTGGGGGGGGCTCGGTTAGGTTGTGTGTGTGGGGGGTCACGGTTAGGTTGTGTGTGGGGGGGTCACGGTTAGGTTGTGTGTGTGGGGGGTTTCGGTTAGGTTGTGTGTGTGGGGTTATCTCGGTTAGGTTGTGTGTGGGGTTATCTCGGTTAGGTTGTGTGTGTGGGGTTATCTCGGTTAGGTTGTGTGTGGGGTTATCTCGGTTAGGTTGTGTGTGGGGGGTCTCGGTTAGGTTGTGTGTGGGGTTATCTAGGTTAGGTTGTGTGTGTGGGGGGGTCTCGGTTAGGTTGTGTGTGTGGGGTTTCGGTTAGGTTGTGTGTGTGGGGGGTCACGGTTAGGTTGTGTGTGTGGGGTTTCGGTTAGGTTGTGTGTGTGGGGGGTCACGGTTAGGTTGTGTGTGTGGGGGGTCTCGGTTAGGTTGTGTGTGTGGGTGGTCTCGGTTAGGTTGTGTGTGTGGGTGGTCTCATGTTAGGTTGTGTGTGTGGGGGGTCACGGTTAGGTAGTGTGTGTGGGTTGTCTCGGTTAGGTTGTGTGTGTGGGGGGGTCACGGTTAGGTTGTGTGTGTGGGGGGTCTCGGTTAGGTTGTGTGTGTGGGGGTCACGGTTAGGTTGTGAGTGGGGGGGGATCTCGGTTAGGTTGCGTGTGGGGGGGTCACGGTTAGGTTGTGAGTGGGGGGGGATCTCGGTTAGGTTGTGTGGGGTGGGGGTCTCGGTTAGGTTGTGTGGGGGTGGTCTCGGTTAGGTTGTGTGGGTGGGGGTCTCGGTTAGGTTGTGTGGGTGGGGGTCTCGGTTAGGTTGTGTGGGTGGGTCACGGTTAGGTTGTGTGGAGGGGGGTCTCGGTTAGGTTGTGTGGGTGGGGGTCTCGGTTAGGTTGTGTGGAGGGGGGTCTCGGTTAGGTTGTGTGTGGGGGGGTGTCTCGGTTAGGTTGTGTGTGGGGGGGTCTCGGTTAGGTTGTGTGTGGAGGGGGGTCTCGGTTAGGTTGTGTGGAGGGGGGTCTCGGTTAGGTTGTGTGTGGGGGGGTCTCGGTTAGGTTGTGTGTGTGGGGGGTCTCGGTTAGGTTGTGTGTGTGGGGGGTCTCGGTTAGGTTGTGTGTGTGGGGGGTCACGGTTAGGTTGTGTGTGTGGGGGGTCTCGGTTAGGTTGTGTTTGGGGGGGTCTCGGTTAGGTTGTGTGTGCGGGGGGGTTCTCGGTTAGGTTGTGTTCGGGGGGGTCTCGGTTAGGTTGTGTGTGTGGGGGGTCTCGGTTAGGTTGTGTGTGTGGGGGGGTTTCGGTTAGGTTGTGTGTGTGGGTGGTGGTCTCGGTTAGGTTGTGTGGGGGTGGTCTCGGTTAGGTTGTGTGTGTGGGGGGTCTCGGTTAGATTGTGTGGGGAGGGGGTCTCGGTTATTTTGTGTGTGTGTGGTGGGGGGTCTCGTATAGTTTATGTGTGGGGGGGGTCCTCGGTTAGGTTGTGTGTGGGGTCTCTGTTATGTTGTGTGTTTGTGGGGGTGTCTCGGTTCGGTTGTGTGTGTGTGGGGTTTCGGTTATGTTGTGTGTGGGGGGTGGGCTCTTTAATTTTTGTGGCTTTTATGGATCGAATAGTCGGGTCAATTCGTTGTTGGTTATTTTAGGTCCTAGTGCCGATTAAAATCCTCAGGCTGGAATTAAGGTTCGGCCGAGGGTGCAGTGTTGTTCCCGGCGAAGGGATTTGTCTCCGGATTTTGAAGGTGGTTGATTTTAAATTGCTATTACCTTCTTTCGGGAAGATATATTGATGTACGTTGATGTGCTGATTTGTATTTTGAAGATTTTAAATGTTATTAGTTGTTTTTTGTTATTTTTGTATTTATTTTAACAATGTCTGTATTTGGGTGAGGATTGTTTTAATAATTAATTCGGTTTTAGGATGGAGAAGGTGGGATTATTTTAATTGTTAATAGTCTGAGCGGGTTGATCAGAGTCCATGCCACGTTGGAGGACCACGTGGGGGGAGGGGGAGGGAGAATTTAGGAAGCACTTTTTCCTTTGATTGTTTTAAAATTTATTTTCTAAAATCATGTGTGTGTCATCATCACAGGCAGTTCTGGGAATCGAGGAAGACTTGCTTCCATTCTAAAAGTGAATTCTCAGGTGACTGAACATTCGAGGATCCGCAAGATCCTGCAAATCCCCTGGGAGGACAGTGGCACCAACGTTAGCGTCCTCGACCAGACCAGCATCTCCAGGGTTGAAGCACTAACCACACTCGATCAGCTCCGCTGGGCAGGCCACATTGTTGGCCTGCCCGACAAGAGACTCCCAAAGCAAGCGCTCTACTCTGAACTTCTTCACAGCAAACGAGCCAAAGTTGGGCAGAATAAACGTTGCAAGTACACCCTCAAAGCCTCCGTGATGAAGTGCAATATCTCCACTGACACCTGGGAGTCCCTGGCCAAAGACCGCCCTCAGGGCAGGAAGTGTATCGGGGAGGGCACTGAGCAGCTCGAGTCTCGTCGCCGAGAGCAAGCTGAAATCAAACGCAGGCAGAGGAAGGAGCGTGCGGCAAACCCGTTCCACCCATCCTTTCCCTCAACCACTGTCTGTTCCACCTGTGACAAGGACTGTGGTTCTCGGATTGGACTGTGCAGCCACCTAAGGACTCATTTTACGAATGAATGCAAGTTTTTCTGTTGGGCAGCGGGGGACGGGGAGCAGAGAAATATCAGTCCCGCACCAAACGCTTATCCTACTAGTTCTAAATAGCAGTACAATTAGAGCTTCTATGCAGAACATCTTTTGTTAAGAAGGGAAATAAGAACATAAGAATTAGGAACAGGAGTAGGCCATCAAGCCCCTCGAGCCTGCTCCGCCATTCAATAAGATCATGGCTGATCTGGCCGTGGACTCAGCTCCAATTACCCGCCCTCTCCCCATAATCTTTAATTTCCTAATTGGTTAAAAATCTATCTATCTGTGACTTGAATACATTCAATAAGCTAGCCTCTACTGCTTCCTTGGGCAGAGAATTCCACAGATTCAGAACCACTGGGATAAAAAATTCCTTCTCAAATGAGAGAGAGGCTGTTTTTTCAAGAAAAAGACTGACACGGTGGGTTGGAAGTGTGGAGAGAGTGAGGGAGAAGTTTCCCAAGGGTTGGGGGAGAAAAGTAAGTTGGGGTTTTTGGTGGGGATGGGGTCGGGTTTACCCTCACTTCATGATCCATCGTCTTGATGGCTAATTATAGTCGAGAGGCCAAACGTTTCGCCCGTACTGGGGCTTCATCAGAGACCAGGAAAAGCAAGCGGGTCGTGGGGCTCAAGGGTCAGAGGGTATCAGATCGAGAAACTTACAGTGAGAGGTTATGGAGAGTTTAGAGCTCCACCTTCCACCAGGTCAGTCGGAACGAGAAGGTTTGGGAGGTGGGAAATAAACGATTTAAACCTCCTCCCTCACAGTGATAAGGTATTAATCCTGAGCTTTGTCTGGAGTTATGGTTCTTGTTTTTCTGTTGAGTCTGTGTGATCAGTGGTCTTCCCTGTTTGTTAGGTAAAAATGTGGAGTTCCTCCCCCTTTTTGTTCATGTTTGTGTGTAGTGTGTGATGCGTCACCTGGTTGAATGCCCGTGGTTCAGGGTTGGGATTTTTTGTGGGGGGTCTAATGTTTTGATTTCTGACAGTTTGCTTCTCTCTTTTAAGTTTTTTCTATCCCAGTTTCCCCTTACTTCCTGTAAAAATGTTTTTTTGATTTGAGTAAATCATTTTTAAAACATTTGTAAATTTATTTTTGTTTTGTACTTTTTTTGGTTTTGTTATAATTTGCGGGTTAGTTCTGTTCGGTTTTTGTTATAACTCTCTTCGTTCAGTCCAGTCTTTTGTTTTATTCCTGATTTGGTTCGCTGTGTCATCTATTGTTCCCGATTGTTGTGGGCCCTTCTGGTTCCTGGTCTACTCGGGGGAGGGCGGCTTGGCACTCTGTTTTACACACATTTCTGTTTAGCTCCTGCTTCCATGAGGCGGAGGCAAGGGGTGGGGGTAGATTTAGGGGCATTTAGAGAAAGGACTTGGGGTTAGGGTCTGCATTAATATATTTTAGGTTAGGGTTCAGTCTTGGGGATCTAGCGTCTGGGGTTAGGACTGAGTTTGGAAGCTGTGGTGTGGGCCGTGCAGCATTAGGTTAGGTTCGGTTTCAAGGGATTAGGATCCAGAGTAAGGGTTGGGGTTTTGGGTTGTGGTCTGCACTGTTATGTTTTATGTTAGGGTTAGATTTTAGGGGGGTTCGGGTCCTGGGTTAGGGTTTGGTTTTGGGGTAGGAGTCTGTGTTTACAAGTTTTGTGTTTAGGTTTCTGAGGGTTAGGATTTAGTTTTAGGGTTAGGATTTGGGGCTGGGGGCTAGATTTTAAACTTCTGCTTAGGGTTCGTTCTTAGGGAGTTGGGGCCGAACTAGGTTTTGGGGCTGGAGTCTGGAAAAATGATTTCTTGGGTCTCGAGTTAATTTTATGGTCCTGGGTTAGGATTTGGTTTTGGGGCTGGGGTCTGTGTTTACAAGTTTTACCTATAGGTTTATGAGGGATAGGGTCTGAAGTTCGGGTCAGTTATTTTCATTATTTTAAATTATTTGAATTAAGAGTATGATTCTTTCTGTTCTGGTTACTTCTTTTTTGTTATCGGATGCTCTGTTCATGTTTGGGATTATTTAGGGTTTATTGTTACAGTCTGGGAACTAGGATTTGCTTCAGGTTTGGGCTCAGGCCTGAGAGTTCGGCTATTCTCTCACAGGGCCGCCCCTCACAGCGCCACTGCTCACAGTGCCGCCCATCACAGAGAAATGATCTGGGCTTGGGTATATGGGGCACGTGACTGAAATCTCTAGGGAACGCCAGAAAGGTCCCATGGCCAATTGTGAAGTGGAGGTTAAGTGCTTTCATTGTCAATACACAGATTAGTAATTGGGGCAGGTAGATGTGAAATGAAATTTAATGCAGAGAAATGTGCTGTGATAGATTTTGGGTGGAAAGTAAAGGGAGGAAATGTACAATAAATGGTAAAACTTTCAATGGAGCCTGGGAACAAATAGATTTATGGTTGTAAGCTTCTAGTTAATTCCTTGTCTTACTGAATATCGAGAGTGTTAAATCGGTGTGCTTGTATTTACTCTGTACAGCCACCAGAGGGCTCATCCCCTGGGGTTCCAAGGGATCCCATAATCCCTTGGGGTCACACTTATTTAAGGAGGCTTCACAGGTTTGATAGTCACTCTGGAGACCTGCAATAAAAGACTAAGGTCACACTTTACTTTGAGCTCACAGTGTTCAGTCTGACGCTTTCTCCATACACACCAACCGGCCACAAGATACAAACAGCGAACCCAAAGATGCAGAGAACAGTGAGCATCCTGGAGAAATTCTCGGAGGGAGAAGTTTGGGAAACATTTGTGGAACGACTCGATCAATACTTCGTGGCCAACGAGCTGAATGGGGAAGAGAGCACTGCCAAATGAAGGGCGATCCTCCTCACCGTCTGTGGGGCACCAACGTATGGCCTCATCAAGAATCTGCTTTCTCCAGCGAAACCCACAGAGAAATCGTACGACGATTTGTGCACACTGGTCCGAGAGCATTTGAACCCGAAGGAAAGCGTTCTGATGGCGAGGTACCGGCTCTATAACTACAAAAGGTCTGAAGGCCAGGAAATGGCGTGTTATTTCGCCGAGCTAAGAAGCCTTGCTGGACATTGCGAATTTGAAGGACATTTGGAACATATGCTCGGAGACTTATACATAATTGGCATTGGCCACGAGAATATACTTCGCAAACTTTTGACTGTAGAGACCCCAACCTTGAGAAAGGCCACAGCGATAACCCAGGCGTACATTGCCATCAGTGACAATACGAAGCAATCTCTCAACACACAAATACTGTGAACAAATTGATGTTGTTTTTGAATCATAATGTACAGGGCAGGTCAAACATATCTGCAGCTGCACGTCCGCAGATGACTCAAAGTCCATCATCAAGGATGATGAAGGCAAGGCCATTAACATCTTGTTGGCGCTGACGTGGTAGTCATCGATTCCATTGATGCCGATTCAAAGAGTACGTTTACAAGGGCTGTGCAACAATGGGACATGTCCAACGAGTGTGCAGGCAAGCTGCAAAACTTCTTCAACCTGCAAACCACCATCTTGCAGAGGAGAACATATCCATAGAAGATCACGATGAACCAGAGCCTCGGACCGAGGAGGCAGAGATACATGCAGTGCAAACATTCACCACGAATTGTCCACCGATAATGCTGAATGTTGAACTTGTTGAACTAAATGGACTCCCGGTGTCAATGGAGCTGGACACATGGGTGAGCCAGTCCATCATGGGCGAAAAGACTTTCGAAATTTTGTGGTGCAACAAGGCCTCAAGCCCAGTCAAAACTCCAGTTCGCACGAAACTAAGAACTTACACGAAAGAACTGATTCCTGTAATAGGCAGTGCTACCATAAAGTTATC
Source organism: Pristiophorus japonicus (assembly GCF_044704955.1). Taxonomy (NCBI): domain Eukaryota; kingdom Metazoa; phylum Chordata; class Chondrichthyes; family Pristiophoridae; genus Pristiophorus; species Pristiophorus japonicus. The sequence continues at coordinate 381,182 of NW_027254419.1, read as the reverse complement.
CTATGATGGAGCGGTGCACAAGCTACCACTCTGCTTGTTACCAGGCGATGGTCCCATGCTGCTCGGCAGGAGCTGGCTGGGAAAGATACGCTGGAACTTGGACGACATCCGAGAGCTATCGCCCGCTGACGACACTCCATGGGCACAGGTCTTAAACAAATTTCCTTCGCTGTTCGAATCAGGCATCGGGAAATACCAAGGAGCAAAAGTGCAGATCCACCTAATTCCGGGGGCACGACCCATCCATCACAAGGTGAAAGCAGTACTGCACATGATAGAGAAAAGGGTAGAAATCGAGCTCGACCAGCTACAAAGCGAGGGCCTCATCTCACCGATCAAGAGAGTGAGAGAGAGAGAGAAACAGAGAGAGAGAGAGAGAAGGCGAGAGAGAGATAGAAGGCGAGAGAGTTCCAGTCCTCAAGGGAGACAACAATGTCAGAATCTGTGGCGATTACAAAGTAACTATCAATCGTTTCTCCCTGCAGGATCAATACCCACTTCCAAAAGCCGACGACCTCTTTGCAACGCTGACGTGAGGAAAGGCGTTCAAGAAGCTGGATCTGACCTCAGCCTACTTGAGGTAAGAACTGGAGAAATCATTGAAGGCTCTCACCGGCATCAACACGCACAAAAGTATTTTTGTTTGTAAGAGATGCCCGTTTGGAATTCGATCGGTGGCGACGATATTCCAGTGAAACATACAAACTTTACTGAAGTCGGTCCCGCACACCGTGGTCTTCTAGGACGACAACTTGTACACAGGTCGGAACACAGACGAGCAGCTGCAGAATCTGGAGGAGGTTCTTAGTCGACTCAACCGCATGGGGCTCACCTTAAAATGTTCAAAGTGCGTTTTCCTGCCGCCTGAAGTGGACTTCTTGGGAAGGAGGAATGCGGCGGACCGCATCAGACCCATCAAAGCGAAGACGGAGGCAATCGAGAACGCACCGAGGCCACAGAACGTGGTGGAACTGCGGTCATTCCTGGGACTCTTGAATTACTTTGGTAACTTCTTACCGGCACTCAGCACCCTGCTAGAAGCACTCCATGTCTCACTAGAAAAGGGGCGAATGGGTTTGGGGCAAAATCCAAAAAAGGGCCTTTATAAAAGCGAGAAACTTGTGATGCTCGAACAAATTGCCTGTGTTGTATGATCCATGTAAACGTTTGGTACGAGCATGTGATGCATCGTCATACGGTGTCGGGTGTGTATTGCAACAAGCTAATGATTTTAGGAAACTGCAACCGATGGTTTATGCATCCAGGAGTCTGTCTAAGGAGTCTGTCTGCAGCATGACTGGAAACGAAGTGTTAGCGCGTGTCTATGGGGTAAAGAAAATGGATCAATACCTGTTTGGGCTAAAATTTCGAATTAGAAACTGAACATAAGCCACTTATACCCCTGTTTTCCGAGAGTAAAGGGATAAATACAAACGCATCAGCCCGCATCCAGAGATGGCCGTTCATGTTGTCCGCATCCAACCATGCCATCCGCCACAGGCCAGGCACAGAAAACTGCGCCGATGCTCTCAGTAGGCTGCCATTGCCCACCACGGGGGTGGCAATGGGCAGCCTGCAGATATAGCCAAGGTTATGGAAGCATTTGAGAGTGAGCAATCACCCATCACAGGACAAGCAGGACCTCTTATATCCTTAGTCAAAAGCTGTGTGCTTCACGAGAGTTGTTCCAGTGTCCCAGTGGAAATGCAGGAAGATATAAAGCCATTCCAGTGGAGCAAAGATAAAATGTCTATATAGGCAGACTGCCTGCTGTGAGGCAATCGAGTAGTGGTCCCCAAGAAGGGCAGAGGCACCTTCATCAATTAACTCCAAGTATCTGCACAGGCATCATAATGATGAAAGTGATAGGCAGATCCCACGTGTGGTGGCACAGTATCGATGCGGACTTAGAGTCCTGCATTCACAGATGTTACACATGCTCGCAGTTAAGCAATGTACCCAGGGAGGCGCCTCTATGTTTAAGGTCTTGGCCCTCCAAACCGTGGTCTAGGGTATACGTCGACTATGCCGGCCCAAGCTTGGTAAAATGTTCCTTGTGGTTGTAGACGCGTACTCCAAGTGGATTGAATGTGAGATAATGTCGGCTAGCAAGTCTGCTGCCACCACTGAAAGCCTGCGGGACATCTTTGCCACATACAGCTTACCCGATGTTCTGTTGAACGACAACGGGCCATGTTTTCCCAATGCTGAGTTCAAAGAATTCATGAACCATAACGGGATCAAGAATGTCAAATCTGCGCCGTGTCAACCAGCGTCCAATGGTCAGGCAGAGAGAGCAATGCAAACCATCAAGCAAGTCTTGAAGAGGGTCACTGAAGGCTCACCCCAGACTCGCTTATCCCGAGTCCTGTTTAGCTATCGCACGAGACCCTGCTCGCTCACTGGGATCCCACCTGCTGAACTGCTCATGAAAAGAGCACTTAAGATAAGGCTCTTGTTAGTACACACTGAAATACATGAACAGGAAGAGAGCAGGCGGCTTCAACAAAGTGCGCACCATTACAGCACAAATGTGTCACGCGAGATTGAATTCAATGATCCTGTATTTGTAATAAATTATGGACCAGGTCCCAAGTGGCATCACGGCACTATCGTGGCCAAAGAGGGGAGCAGGGTGTGTCGGGTCAAACTTTCAAATGCACTCATTCACCGGAAACACTTGGACCAAATCAAACTCGGATTCACGGACTATCCTGAGCAACCCACATTGGACCCTACCTTTTTTGATGCACCAACACACACACCAGTGGGAAATGACACCACGTTGACCACGAAGCAGAACCCATCACCCACAGCAGCCCTGCAGGGCACAACACACCAGGCAGCCCAGCAAGGCCAGCTGCACAGCAGCCCGGCGAGCGCCCAACAAATGATTCACCTACACCACCTTTCACACCGAGATGATCAACCAGGACAATAAGGGCCCCAGATCGACTCCCATTGTCAATAGTTATACTGTGCGGGAGAATGTTGTTAGAAATGTGGGCTTGTATTTACACTGTGCAGCCACCAGTAGGCGCATTCCCCGGAGTGCCAAGGGATCCCATAATCCCTTGGGAGCACAGACATTTCAGAAGGCTTCACAGGTTGGAGAGGCTCTCTGGAGACCTGCAATAAAAGATTCAGGTCACACTTTACTTTGAGCTCACAGTGTTCAGTCTGACTCTTTCTCCATACACTAGTCTGACATCACAATTGCAATTTTCCCGCCTATCACATTGCCTGTATCTTGCGGTGCTCACTGGGCAGAAGGCTGCAAATGTACCTGCAGACGCTGTGTGATCCCGAAACTCTCTCTCAAATAAAGTCTCTCCAACTTTAGTCTCTTTCTTTGCTTTCTGTGTGTGTACAGTATAAATGGAACCACTGTCTGTTTGTCACATAGGCCCCAGGCATTAGGTGTCACTCCCAGAGTTTGAGCTCCCTGGACTTTCTGTGCCATATCTAATCCGTGCTGTAGCTGCCCTTGCATTGTGTGGTGGAACTGTGTAGATGGTGTTTTGCTCTGTATCTAACCCGTGCTGTACCTGCCCTGGGAGTGTGTTGGTACATTGTAGATGGGTCTGTACTCTCTGTATCTAACCCATGCTGCACATGCTCCGGGAGTGTTTGACGGGACAGTGTTGAGGGAGCTTTACTCTGTATCTAGCCCGTGCTGTAACTGCCCTGGGAATGTTTGATGACACAGTGCAGAGAGAGCTTTACTCTGTATCTAACCACCTGTACCTGCCCTGGGAGTGTTTGATGGGACAGTGTAGAGGGAGCTTTACTCTGTATCTAACTCCCTGTACCTGCACTGGGAGTGTTTGATGGGACAGTGCAGAGGGAGCTTTACTCTGTATCTAATCCCCTGTGCCTGCCCTGGGAGTGTTGATGGGAAAGTGTAGAGGGAGCTTTACTCTGTATCTAACTCCCTGTACCTGCCCTTGGAGTGTTTGATGGGACAGTGTAGCCGGAGATTTACTCTGTATCTAACCCCCTCTACCTGCCCTGGGAGTGTTTGATGGGACAGTGTAGAGGGAGCATAACTCTATATCTAACCCCCTGTACCTGCCTTGGGAGTGTTTGATGGGACAGTGTAGAGGGAGCTTTACTCTGTATCGAACCCGTGCTGTACCTGCCCTGGGAGTGTTTGATGGGACAGTGTAGCCGGAGATTTACTCTGTATCTAACCCGTGTTGTACCTGCCCTGGGAGTGATTGATGGGACAGTGTAGCCGGAGATTTACTCTGGATCTAACCCGTGCTGTACCTGCCCTGTGAGTGTTTGATGGGATAGTGCAGAGAGAGCTTTAATTTGTATCGGACCCGTGCTGTACTTGCCTTGGTAGCGTTTCATGGGAAAGTGTAGAAGGAGCTTTTCTCTGTGTTTAACCAGTGCTGCACCTGCCCTGGGAGTGTTTGATGGGACAGTGTAGAGGGAGCTTAACTCTGTATCTATCCCCGTGCTGTACTTGCCCTGGGAGTGTTTAATGGGACAGTGTCGAGGGAGCTTTACTCTGGGTCTCATCTGTGCTGTGCCTGCCCTGGGAGTGTTTGATGGGACAGTGTAGAGGCAGCTTTACTCTGTATCTAACCCCCTGTACCTGCCCTGGGAGTGTTTGATGGGACAGTGTCGAGGGAGCTTTACTCTGTATCTAACCCCCTGTACCTTGCCCTGGGAGTGTTTGATGGGACAATGTAGAGGGAGCTTTACTCTGTATCTAACCCCCTGTACCTGCCCTGGGAGTGTTTGATGGGACAGTTTAAAAGGAGATTTACTCTGACACGTTCTATAATCTATCAGACGTTGATGCATCAGAGTATTTCTCTTTAGCATCACCTGGCACGTGAAGGACCATAATATTAAAAGAGACTGCATGATCCGCCTGTTCGCTGTGCAGTCATTTCGCCTCTGCAGCACAACGTAAAAAGGCTGGGGGAATTGTGTCGTTACAATGATCGGACACTAGGTGGCGCAGCGGCTCCTTCACCGAAGGGACTTGGATTCAAACACAACTCAGACAGGACGGGTGATGAATAACTCTCAGGGGAATAAAACAAAGTGTGATAGGGAAAGGGAACGATGTGAATGAGCCTTGGAGAATGGAACTCAACAAAGTCCAACATATTCCATTTATCATTCATGATTTATTAACAATTTCACATCGAACAATTTACAGAGACGTTTTTAAAATGTTAACACAAATTGAATATAACAAATGAGCGTCACATTGAGCCTGGAACACACGCGGCCTGAGCTGCCAGCTATCTGTACAACTGAAACAGACACCAGGGAGAGAGAAACAGTTCAACATAAAGGGAAGGGCATAATTGTGAATCATGAATGAGAAAAGTGACGTCGTTATACATGAGATATTCAAACTATTATGAAACTCAGAGATACATTTACATTATAGCCACGATTATCTCACTTCTCAAACACAGAGACGAAAAAACTGAAGTCAATTGAATCCGGGAATCACCAAGAGGACCTAGTTTATTTTCAGGACACAGTGATGTTAATAACCAGATGAGGAAAATCCACGGCGGCCGAGATCCAGCCGATCACTTGACCTGTAAAAGAGGGACAAAAGATTGAAGCAGGGATTTAGTGCTTTGGGGCATTTATCTCAGGGTTTTTATCAATGAAACGTTCAGAGATTTGGCAAACCGCTTCAGTCAGCTCGAAGCGAATGCACTGAATCTTCTCACCTTCACCAGAGTGACGGCAGCGCTGTAGAACATGCTGAGGAAGAACAGGATGATGAATGTGGAAGCGGTTGTCCAGATGTTGCCGCTCTGGCCCTCGTAGTCTTCATCCCAGATGTGATCTGAGGAATCTGCGGAGATGTAGAGGAGGAAAATATTCAGATCGTTTGCTAATCCAAAATATCGTATTATTGTTATATATTCTATTTTATTTCCTTAAGGTATTAGTTTGTTCTCTAACTTGATGTTCAATGTATGCCCTGTGTTAAGTTAATCACTCCCAACAATCTATCTGTGTTCCTAATTCCACAGTCGCTCTTCCTTTATGATCCTCCTACAGTCTGTGTTGGAAAATTTGACAGTTTTCCTTCAATGTCACACGCTCATTGATTTTGTATCAATTTCATAGGATTTACCGTTCGGGAATAGTATGATGTAATATCGAGGGAGGTTTACTGAGCGATACCGATTATTTTAACAATAGTTTTAGCGACCTAATTATTTGAAGACTGTCAAGGCGGCAGGGTATGACGTCAGATGTGAGTTATAATCTTGATTAATTTGTGACGGTTAATGTTCTGAACACAATTAACTTGCATCAGTTTCCAACTAAGAACGTTAATTCAGTGTGTGCGTAGGACCAGAATAGAGGAATGTGAGATATTATGACATCAGAAATTATTTATTTAATATAATGGTTGGGAGACTGTTCCAAGAGTGTTTTTTAATTCTATATTCATCGATAGCCTGATGTATTTTGTGCACTTTAGTGTTTACATATATGTGCATGACGATCACTTCTTCTGGTTTAGTCTGTGTTTGTGTGTTGATGTGTGTTAATGTAATGTTGATATGCAAGTTTGCGGGTGTTAATGAGCCATTCTATGCATCTATATTTATGTGTCAGTGTGTGTTTATTTTCGTACGATTCTGTACGTTTACTTGCAAGTCTTTGTGTGTTTATATGAAATTTTGTGTATTTATGTTTAAAAGTGAGTGTTTTGTATAAGTACATTCATGTGTGTGTTTTTCATTTGTGTGTGTATGGTTATGTGCAAGTGTTATGTATGTTTAGGGGTAAGCATGTGTGCGCTTATGTGTAAATGTGTGTGTTCATATGTAAATGTGTGTGTGTGTTATGCGTTAGTGGCATTGTGTTGAAGTGTGTGTTTATGCGAGTGTAAGTGCATGTGTGTGTGCGTGTGTGTGTGTGTATGTGTGTTAATGCGTGTGTTTTTGACTGTTTAGTGTAAGGGTGTGTGTGTGTATTTTTGCTGTCATTCAAACTATCAGAGAGTACTAATAACTGGTTCAGACAATGACAGTGTGTATTATATTCTGGGCATGTGTAATATCCTGTGTAAGTGTGCCTATGTGCGTGTTTATGTGTAAGTCTCTGTGTGTTTATGTGCAAGCGTGAACTTTCACAAAAACACACACACTCACTTTTGCACGCATTCTTCCCCGCTCTGTGTAAATGTTTTCAGCGTGAGACGCCAGGTGACGTCAGGCGACGGAATGCAACAATTCAAAGGTGGGCATCTCTCCCTGGTGGGAATTGAAGGGTACAGTGGCTTAACAATTGCCGTTTCCCTCACTGTGTTGGAGAATCGGAGACACAATGAGTTAACAATTGCCCTTTCGCCTCTCTCTGATGGGGCAGCGGAGGTACCGTGGGTTAACAATTGCCCTTTCCTCTCTCTGTGGTGGGGCAGTGGGGGTACAGTGGTAAACAATTGTCCTTTCCCCTCCCCCTGCTGGGGCAGTGGGAGGTACAGGGGGTTAACAATTGACCTCTCCCCTCCCCCTGGTGGGGCAGTGGGAGGTAGAGGAGATTATCAATTAACCTTTGCTCTCTCTCTGGTGGGGCAGTGGCGGGTACAGGGTGTTAACAATTGACTTTCCTCTCCGGTGGGGTGGTGGGGGGTACAGGGGGTTAACAATTGCCCTTTTCCCTCCCTCTGGTGGGGCAATGGGAGTTACAGGGGATTAACAATTCACCTTTGCGCTCTCTGGTGGGGCAGTGTGAGGTACAGATGGTTAACAATTGCTCTTTCCACTCTCTCTCTGGCGGGGCAGCGGGAGGTACAGGGGGTTAACAATTGACCTTTCCCCTCTATCTGGTGGGGCAGTGTGAGGTACAGGGGGTTGACAATTAACCTTTCCACTCTCTCTGGTGGGGCAGTGTGAGGTACAGGGGGTTGACAATTAACCTTTCCCCTCTCTCTGGTGGGGCAGTGTGAGGTACAGGGGGTTAACAATTGACCTTTCCCCTCCCTCTGTTGGGGCAGTGGTCTTACAATGAGTTAACAGTTGACATTTCCCCTCTCTCTAGTGCGGTAGTGGGAGTACAGTGGGTTAACGATTGAACTTTCCCCTCCCCCTGGTGGGGCAGTGGAGGGTACAGGGGGTTAACAATTGACCTTTCCCCTCTGGTGGGGCAGTGGAGGGTATAGGGGGTTAAAAATTGACCTTTCCCCTCTGGTGGGGCAGTGGCGGGTACAAGGGGTTAGCAATTGACCTTTCCCCTCGCTCTGTTGGGGCAGTGGGAGTTGCAGGGGGTTAACAATTGACCTTTCCCCTCTCTCTGGTGGGGTAGTGGGAGTACTGTGGGTTAACAATTGACCTTTCCCCTCCCCCGGGTGGGTCAGTGGGGGGTACAGGTGATTAACAATTGACCTTTCCCCTCTGTTGGGTCAGTGGGGGGTACAGGGGGTTAACAATTGACTTGTTCTCTCTCTCTGGTGGGTCAGTGGGGGGTACAGGGGGTTAACAATTGAGCTTTCCCCTCTGGTGGGTCAGTGGGGTGTACAGGGGGTTAACAATTGACTTGTTCTCTCTCTCTGGTGGGGCAGTGGGAGGTACAGTTCCTGTTCCCGTGTCGCCCTCATTTCAGATCCAAGAGGGTGCGTTGCTGCCAATTAAAACCGGCCCCAAATCTGAAGGGATGGACAACACGAGAAACAATGACACATAGATCTAAATGTGCTGCATTTGTTTGTCGGAAAATGGAACTTTGCAGGTTCTGCCAGTGGGAAGAAAGTTGCTGAAATTACTTTGAGGAATCCTGTCATGAAAGAGCTTCACTCTGTCTCCAAACTGTGGTGTATCTGAGCTGGGAGCGCTGGCTGTACAAGCTTTGTGCCCAAGTCCGACAGATATTCTGCTTCACATTAACAGCCCGCCTCTTGTCAAAAATGGGAAACAAAATTAATTGAGCGGCTGTGTGTGTAACTCACGATTGGAAGAAAAGGCCTTTATTGGTTTTTATTTAAGAACTGAAATGCAATCGAGAGATTCTCATTGACAAGCATTGACGGTGTCCATCAGACCAAGAGAAATGTTCACAAAACTGGGTTTACCGCTGGATTTATTGACTGTTCTGATGATGGTCTTCAAGGGGATGGCCTCATGTCCTACCACACAGGAGTAAGAAGCACCGCTGGCCCACTCCTCGGCTGCAATGGATAACAGGCTGTACGTGAAGAAAGAGCTGCTGCTGTTCTCCGTCTTCACCTCGGTGTTCGTGTAGTTGCCCGAATTCACCGGCTTGTCATTGACGGTCCACTTGACGAAGATCTCTCGGGGGGAGAAAGCTCTCACTAAGCAGGTGAGGCTGACAAACCTCTGAGCGGAGATTTCTTCTGCCGAGGGCAGGAGGACAGACACGGCCGGTTCCCGCGGATCTTTAGCTGCAGATCAATTACAATAAACATCAATAAACTGGAGACTTCCAGAGACAATGACACCGGTGGTTAAATGCGCAAGATACGTGGTTTGCGCGGAATTTTAAAGGATTCCCTTTTTCGCCTCTGTGGCCTGTCCAGTTTTTCAGCCAGAACAGAATGGAATAAAATCCTTCTCTCTGGGAGCTTGAAGAGTTGTACTGGAAAATTACACATGAATCACTGCTAGGAACTGATTCGGCCAACTGATTTATACCAACTTTTATGCTCCACACGAACCTTCTCCCAGCTCACCATCTAAACCACGTAACATGTCCTTCTATTGCTTTCTCCCTCCTGCAATTATCTAACTTCCCCTTAAATGCATCATCCCATATCCCAGAGTGTTTAGTTCGTGGGATTACCATTTGAATTATCAAAGTAATCTATTAAAATACTTATTAGAACGAATTGGCCCATGCACAAGCACCGGGAATAGTCACAGCCTCTCACGTGTTACTACAATCACGCCGCTCACCCATTTCCTTGTGGATGGAACCTCTGATCGGAGTCGGCATATCCCGATGGCTCACCACGCAGTCAAACACATCCCCACTCAGCCAGTCTTGTGTCGAGATGTCTAACTTGCTGATCACACTGTCGCCCTCTCCCGGTTCACCGTGATTCCCTGGTTTCAAAATGTCCTTTTTCCGCTCCCAGGACACGGTGACTCCAAAAGGAGCATTAGACACGATGCAGGTTAAGGTCACTGTCGCCTCCATTAAGACCTGCTCGAGTGACGGCGGCGAAAGAGTGATTTTTGGATCGTTGCATGAGGAATCTTCTGTGAAGCAGAAATGAAAGTCAAGCAAAGCTTCATCTCCAGAGTCAGGATAGCAGCATTATGCTTTAACTCCCTAAAGAATAATAAATCACCTTTGAGATATTAACCTCTCGTTGTTGCTTAACAACCATCATTATTGGAAGGACAACGAATTGGCAACCATCCCGGGAGACGCTTTAACATTTCCAGTGTATTTGCACCCAGAGCCACCTGTGATCGGCTGTGAGGCAAAGACCCGACATAAAACATTGAATAAAGTGGGGTGCAATTGTGTTATGCACTGAATAGCGCTCGTCCCGAAAATCCTTGCTCCTTTAGGCCCGTCTATCGATCCTTCTGCCCGAACGCATTTGCGCTCAGTATAATGGCTCCACCCCCAGGTGAAGAGCTCTACATGAAAATTACACTGGGTCAAAACAAATGTCAAATCAAATCCAGGATTATAGTTGCAACAGGAAACAAAGTTAATTTTCTGGTGTCTTGTGATTTTGGGGTTGATGAAAATGTGCAGGAACCAGTAGCAGCCCCACCCCCTCCCCCCCCCCACCCCCGGCAGAGCAGAAGTAAAAGATCGTGGGAAGGGAATTTCAAGGGGTCTTTTGTCATGGGGAATAAATTGCAATACTGATGTGAAGTAGTTTTTTTTTAAATTTCTGTCAATTGTGAGCTTTTATCATGTCTAGTGAGAGAGAGTAAGGAGGAAATATAACCGCAGGATAGTAATAGTGTCATAGGAACAGGAGAAGTCCATTCAGCCCATCCATCCTGTTCTGCCATTCAATCAGATCATGGCTGATATATACTTCAACACCATCTACCCGCTTTGGTTGTACAACCCTTTACACCCTTGCCGAACAAAGATCTATTAATCTCAGTTTTGACATGTTCAATTGACCCCTACCCTCAACAGCTTTGGGAGGCCGGGGGTCGGGTGGGGGGCAGAGAGTTCCGGATGTACACGAGACTTTGTGTGAAATTATCCTTCCTGACATTACCCCTGAATGGTGTAGATCTACTTTTAATGTTCTGTCCCTGGTTCTGAAGTACCGCACCAGAGGAAATATTTTCTTGCTATCTACCACATCAGTTCCATTTATCAACGTAAACATCTCAATTACATCGCCTCTTCACATTCTACACAAAGGAATACAAGCCTAACCCGTTCTCATCATTTAGCCGTTTTAGCCCGGTATCATTCGGGTGAATTTGATTTGCACCCGCTCTAAAGCCAGTTTATCCATCCTGCAGTGCGGTGCCCAGAACTGAATGCTGTGTTCTAAAAAGGCAGATCATAAAATCATAGACATTTTCAGCATGGAAAGATGCAATTTTGTCCCATCGTGTACGCGCCGGCCAAACAAGAGCAATCCAGCCTAATTTCCAGCTCTTGGTCCGTAGCCATGAAGGTTCATTGCATATCCAATATTTTTTTTTAATGTGCTGAGGGTTTCAGCCTCTACCACCCTTTCAGGTAGTGATTTCGAGACCCACACTACGTTCTGGATGAAGACATTTCCTCTCATATCTCCTCTAAACCTCGCCCCAAACACTTTAAATCTGTGTCCCCTGGTTGTTGACTCATCTGCCAAGGGGAACAGGTCCTTCCTATCCACTCTATCAAGGCCCCTCATAATCTTATACATCTCAATCAGGTCTCCCCTCTGTCTCCTCTTTTCGAAACAAATATGGACCCAGCCTATCCAATCTTTCCTATTAGCCAAAATTCTCTAGTCCAGACAACTTCCTGGTAAATCTCCTCTGCACCCGTTCCAGTACAATCGCATTTTTCCGGTTACCTGGTGACCAGAAATGCACGTGCTACTCCAGCTACGGCCTAACAAGTGTTTTATACAGTTCGAGCATAAGCTCCTTGCTATTTTATTCCATGCCTCGACTAATAAAGGTAAATATTCTGTCTGCCTTCTTAACCCACTTATTTAGATGGCGTGCTAACTTTAGGGATTTGTGGGCATGCACTCCAATGTGCCTTGATTCGTCTACACCCTTTCTAGCAATTTCTAGTAGTGGCCCTTACAGAGTAAAGGCCTGGAGACACCGACTGTCGCTCCCAATATGCTCAGGCAACTCAGGATAAAGCTGAGACTAAGGGCAAGCAGAGGGCAATCTTTGGCGAAGTGACGGAATCATGAACCGTGAGGAATCCTCAGTCAAGGCTTACACCGAAAGGAAAAACAAACTGTATGATTAGAAATGAGAAATAGTTCTGTGCTTTTTACTAATTACGATAAAAGCCCTGACTGAGATCAGCGCTCAGAGTGATCCGGAACTTCCCGGGGCGGTGTCCCTTACCCGGAGATCTGGTGATAGTTCGGTTTTGGGTGATTCCTTGATGAGAGACCTGGCAGGTATAGACTGAGTGGGCGAACCATTCCGCGGCGGAGAATGTCAGCCGACTGCTCGCCGAGAAGTTCCCATTCACCTCACATACGGGAGAGGTGATGAAGCCCGATTTCATAATTTGTCCATTCTTCAGCCATTTAACGGTCAGTGACTTTGGATGGAAATCGATGATTGAACACACGGCGGTTGCAGATCTGCTGCTGGTGATGTCTTCCTTGGAACTCAGGGTAAGGATAACAGCTGGATGATGTACCACACGACCTGCAAGAAAATACATTTTATGGCGATTATTTGTTACAATCCAAACAATTAAGAACTTTAAAGTGGTTTTTAACATATAATCTACATCACCGAAACAGGTCATTAGGCCCAACAGGCCTATGTTTATGTTTCACATGGGCCTCCTCTCTCCCTATTGCCTACCCGCTATCAACATAACTTTAGATGCCTTTCTCCCTCGTGTACTTATCTAGATTCCCTTGAAACGCATCTATGATATTCGCCTCGTATTCCATGCGGCAGGGAGTTCCATATTTGGCCAATCCCTTGGCTGAAGAACTTGCTCCTGGACTTCCTATTGGATTTATTAGTGAATATCTTATATTTATGGCCCCAATATCGGGCTCCTGCTCAAGCAAAATATTTTATCTACGTTTAACCTTGAAATCGCTTCATAATTTTAAAGACCACCATTTGATCACCACTCAGCCTTCCCTTTTCTGGAGAAACGAATCCCACTCCGTTCAGCAATTATTGACAGTTGCAATTTTTCAGTTCTGGTGTCGTCCTTGTGCCTCTGCATCATTCTTATAATATGGAAACCAGCACTATGCACATTACAGTTGATATGATCCGGAGATTAGAGCAGTGTACAGTACTCTATATGTGATATGGAGACCAGGCATGTGCGTTGTACTCTGAGTGTGATATGTAAACCAGAACTATGCGCAGTGCTCGAATTTTGATTAGGAGATCGGAATGCAGACTGAGATGTGTTATGGAGACCAGACCTGTATGCAGCACTCTTAATATGTTACGAAGACCTTATCTGTGTACAATACTCTAAATATGATGTGGAAACCAGACCTGTACGCAGCACTCGCTGTGTGATATGAAGGCCAGAGCTGTGCAATGACTCTAAGTGTAAGATGGAGACTAGAACTTTGCACATTACTCAAAGTCTGGTTCAACCAAGATTGTATAGAAGTTGAACATATCATCTCTGCTTTTCACAATTTGCCTTCCTTGTATCCCACAGCACTCACCTGGCATTTTTACGTCCCAGACCGAGCCACCTCGTCGAACCTCGCAGTAGATTGCACGACTCCCCACCGCTGAATCGGTGATGGTTAACTGGCTGCTCAGTGTGTAGGCTCCCTTCTTGTTGAGGACTGACGGGTAGGTCTTCAATCCAGTTGTGATCGGCGCTTCTTCTGTCCTCCAGGAAAGGCTGGTGATTTCCGGGGAGTAGTCCATCGCTAAGCAGCCGTAGGTGACGGGGCCGCCAGTGTCGGGTTGTTCACAGGAGGAGAGCAGGGCATAGAGTTTGGGAGCAGATGCTGTCGCTGGGAAAGATTGGCCAATTGAACAAGTTAGACTCTGTAATCAGTGCTTATAAAATAACCAAACAACTAAACATTTCACTACGGGGTGAACTAAATCCATCATTTACCGATCAAACACTACGTCAACATTTGAATTACTAGCAATTATGAGACCCGACGTGAAACGCCTCCACGTAACTCCAGTCTTGTACATAAGGATAGTCACGAGACTTAAAGGGGCTTTCTGTCCAGCAGGCCCCTTTTTACGGAGTGAATGCTGGGATATTGTATCGTGGATTTCTTCCAGCTATTATGGAACTCTCCCCTCAATCTCCAATCACTTTCACAGTAAATTATTTCACAATATATATTCTGAGTTCCTCCCTGCATCCTTTTGCTCTCATAATCTTATTAGCAGGACGGAATCAGGCCATTCCATGATATTAAAGTAAAGTCAACTCTCCATTTTAAGATGCTGTTTAAACTAACCCCTTGGACCAAGATTTTGGTCAATTGCCAGAATCACTGCTGACCATACTAAAGAAAACTGCTTATGTGGCCTGATATCAAATTTTACCTCCTTCAGCTAGTATGAATCGTCTTGGGACGTTTCACTACATTAAACGCGCTATATAAATGCAAGTATTGTTTTCAGGGGATACACTTGGTTGAATGTCGGTGGGGTGAATTATCCTAATCACACAACTTCTACAGCAAGATCTACTAGTTTAATTAACTTTTTTTTAAACCCGGCTTGTTTATCAGCATGACCGAGTGTGATAAAATAATACAACTTTAAAGCACGGAAGGAGGCTATTCGGCCCATCACGCCTCTGAACGATCTCTCCACAAATCCCGTTCACCTTCCAATTCCCAATCTTCTTCTCAAACGTTCAATTTTATTAAGCTGTTATGGATTCTGCATGCAGCCCTCTTTCTGATAGGACAACCCATGTCCCAACAGCATCTGTGTAGAATAGTACAATAATACCCTCTCCCTTCATTCCTTTGCTGCTGATATTCAATCAGTGCCATTTACTCACCAACTCACCGACCTGGGGAAATATGTTTCCCGAATCCCTTCATAAAACCCTTCATAGTTCCAAAACCCCTCTATCAGACCTCATCTAAATCTTCTTTGTTCCCAGGAAAATATAGGACGTTCAAATAAATGGTTGAAGTCTCCTTTAAAATGTGAATTGATTACTTCAGCGCTCAGATTTGAACCGGGAACTTTTGCACAGCCTGATATCTCGGATTCAAGTTTGATCTCAATCGGGATTGATTCGGGCCTATCTCTTTCCTGCTCAGAATTGGAGGAAGAGCGATGCAGTATGAGTTGTGATCTGTCCCCTGTTACTGATTGGATGTCTCCTGACCTTCCTCTTCCCAATCACTCCATGAAAT
Source organism: Pristiophorus japonicus (assembly GCF_044704955.1). Lineage (NCBI taxonomy): Eukaryota > Metazoa > Chordata > Chondrichthyes > Pristiophoridae > Pristiophorus > Pristiophorus japonicus. The sequence continues at coordinate 365,650 of NW_027254419.1, read as the reverse complement.
AATCCGAATGATGTACGGTTCCCAAAGCCGGTTATATGGAACGATGCTCTTTAAAAGCTCCATTTAATTTTACAAATTATTTTCCAGCCTCCCGCCAGTGAGAACATGCACTGCTTTCTGGGTCGTTGCAGTCACTTCTTGTTGTTGTTCGAACCGAACATAATCTAAACATCAGGACAGGTTTTCTTCTCTAAATACCTAATATTGGCAAAACTTAAACATTATAAATCGATTGGTTATCAGCCGGGTCTATGCTAGGAAGGATAAAGAACCTGGTTACTGCTGATATGGGTAAGTCTCGATTCTGGTTTGTGCGGATTACTGAAACACCTGTAGTTTATTGGTCAGATACTGAAATCTCGGTCTACACCGTAAAGTTACAGAGAGGGTCGATGATGCTGTTGCAATGGATGTGTTATATATAGATGTTCAAATGGCATTTTATAAAGTATCTCATAAAAGAATTATTCGGAAAATTGAAGCACATGTGATTAAAGGGATGGAGGTAACTTGGGTATTTAATTGGCTGCGGGAGAGGAGGCAGCGAGCAGTGGTGAACAGATGTTTTTTCTGACAGAAGAGTAGTGGGGTCGCCCATTGATCGGTATGAAGAACCTTGCATTTCCTGTTATATATATAAATTACCTGGACTTGTTATCGGGAATACAGTTTACAAGTTCACGGATGATGCAAACTTGGCAACGTGGGAATGTGTGAGCAGGATAGCAGCGGACTTCAGGAGTGCATCGACAGATTGGTGAAATGGGCAGGCACATGGCAGATACAATTTAATGCATTTTGGAGGAACAACATGTAGAGGCAATATAATCCAACAGGCATTAATTTGAGGGAGGTGCCAGAGCAGAGGGTCCAGGGAGTACATATTCACATCTCTTTGAAGGTGACCGGGCAAGTTGATAAGAAGTTTACTAAATTGTATGCGTTATTGCCATTGTAAAAGGGGCCTTGAATAGAGAATCACGGGTGTCATGCTAAACCTTTACAAATCACTGGTTAGACATCGGATGCAGTAGTGTATACAATTCTGACCTCCACAATTTAGAAAGGATGACAAGGCCCCAGAATGATACCAAGGACCAGAGACTTCAGTTAGGTGGAAAGATTAGAAAAGCTGGGATTGTGAATTAAAGCAGTGAAAATTAATTGGAGGCCGAATAGAGGTATTCAAAATTGAGAGAGGTTTTGTCAAAGCAAGTCAGGAGAAACGATTTCCAATGGTGATTACGTCGTTAACCAAAGGTCACAGATTTAAAATAATTGGCAAAAGAACTAGAGGGAAAATGAGGGGATTTTTTTTAAAAAGAGAGGGTTAAGTTCTAGAAACGCTTCATCATGTTGAACACCTCTATCAGATCTATGTTTATTGTCTGTTATAATGAAATTGAACATTTAAAATAAAGGGTCTGAGAAATTTGGCTCAAACAATACAATTGGATACCGTTACAGAGTCTGAAAGATTATTGTGAATGGCAATTCATCGCAGGCTGAATGTATCTCATTAAATGCTTCACAGAAATGCAGTTCAGTTACTGTGTGCCTTGTGTTGTGACCCAGTCCAAAAGCTACATCTGACCTGCGTCTGTCCCTACCTGGTGCATTAAAAAAAAACAATTGAACAAAATGCTGATTTCAAACATAACGTTCCCATGATGGTTATTTGAAGCAGGAGTTCGACATTCACCAGTTAAATTGTCAAATTAACTTCCAGCCGACCATCAGATCAGAACAGGCGCTGCTTTCTGGACCATTTCAATCTTTTCCAGAAACTGTTTGTTCTGAAATTGAACTCAAGATCAGGCCACTCTCATTCAATCATTATTTAATACTCAAAATGTTTAACGTTTAGCAATTCATCAAAAAGGAAGCAGTTATTTTGCGATAAGGTTAAACTCAATTAATGCATAGTTGTTTCATTGGAGCAATGAAAATATTTATTTGAACATATCTGGCTTGCTAACTCGAACTTTATTAGTTGGATGCAAATTAAGGCTCCTTGAATGCCCCTGGATAAAGCATTTTCAGGTCATTATATTACAAATAATATCGAGTAAAGCTCCCTCTACACTCTATGCTCAGCTGTATCAAGGGATTGATTTCGAGAAAAGCCATGTCAATACTGCACTGTCAAACAGTCCAGATAAGGTAGCGCACTAGTTAAATAGAGTGCAGAGCTCCATCTACTCTGTCCCACCAAACACTACCACGGCAGATAGAACACGAGTTAGATAAAGAGTAAATGTTGCCTCTACACTATCCTATCAATGAGTCACGGGACAGTTACAGCACGGGTTAATACAGAGTTAAGCTCCTTATACATTGCACAATCAGACTGACCCAGGGCAGCTACAACACGGGTTAGATACAGAATAAATTCTCCCTTTGCACGATCCCATCCAACACTCCCAGTGTCCCAGGGCAGATACAGCAATGGTTAAATACAGAGTAAAGCTCCCTCTACACTGTCCCATCAAACACTGCCAGGGCAGGTACAGGGGGTTAGATACAGAGCAAAGCTCCCTCTACACTGCCGCATCAAACGCTCCCAGGGCAGGTACAGCACGGGATAGATACAGAGTAAAGCTCCCTCTACACTGTCCCATCAAACACTCCCAGGGCAGGTACAGGTGGTTAGATACAGAGTAAAGCTCCCTCTACACTGTCCCATCAAACACTCCGACGGCAGGTACAGCATGCGTTAAATACAGAGTAAATCTCTCTCTACACTATCCCATCAAACAATCCGAGGGCAGGTATCTCCGGTTAGATGCAGAGTAAAGCTCCCGCTACACTGTCACATCAAACACTGCCAGGGCAGGTACAGGGGGTTAGATACAGAGTAAAGCTCCCTAGACACTGTCCCATCAAACACTCCCAGGGCAGGTACAGCACGGGGTTAGATACAGAGTAAAGCTCCCTCTACACTGTCCCATCAAACACTCCCAGGGCAGGTACAGGGGGTTAGATACAGAGTAAAGCTCCCTCTACACGGTCCCATCAAACACTCCCAGGGCAGGTACAGCACGGGGTTAGATACAGAGTAAAGCTCCCTCTACACTGTCCCATCAAACACTCCCAGGGCAGGTACAGGGGGTTAGATACAGAGTAAAGCTCCCTCTACACTGTCCCATCAAACACTCCCAGGGCAGGTACAGGGGGTTCGATACAGAGTAAAGCTCCCTCTACACTGTCCCATCAAACACTCCCAGGGCAGGTACAGGGGGTTAGATACAGAGTAAAGCTCCCTCTACACTGTCGCATCAAACACTCCCAGGGCAGGTACAGGGGGTTAGATACAGAGTAAAGCTCCCGCTACACTGTCCCATCAAACACTCCCAGGGCAGGTACAGGGGGTTAGATACAGAGTAAAGCTCCCTCTACACTGTCGCACCAAACACTCCCAGGGCAGGTACAGGGGGTTAGATACAGAGTAAAGCTCCCTCTACACTGTCGCACCAAACAGTACCGGGGCAGGTACAGCACGGGTTCAATACAGAGTATAGCTCTCTCTACACTGTCCCATCAGGACTCCCGGGACAGGTATAGCACGGGTTAGAAACTGATTAAAGCTCCTTCAACAGTTTAACAGAAGTGTTTTTGAACTTCTGCTTCTGAATGCCACAAATTGCGTTATTGGTCCCATTTGTGAGGTGCCTTCACAAACTTAACCTGAAACTGTCACATTTTTCACAGATACAAGCTTCTCAAATAAATGAGTCGAATTGTACTCAACGAAATACAAGAGGACAAACCGGAAGGTCTACAGCCAATCAGGAGGGCTCCTGATTCTCACACAGTGAGCAGGCGCACTGAAAGAGAACAGGCACAATCTTGCTCTCTGCAGATAGATTGTTCCATCTGTCATTTTCAATAAAGCTGATTTACAATTGGTCTCTTGTCAATTTCCGATCATCTCAAAAGTGCACGTTTTAAAAAAAATTAAACTGATATTAAGTTGGAAAACTTTCTTCGACTTCCAATCATGTCTCCCTCCATCTCCACAATCGTACAAATCCTGAAAACAATTATCTCGAAATAATCTACATTCCATGGTAATTTGCTGCATTTTATCGAGACTCCCTTTCAGAGTAGGAATTTAACATACCAGGAAACAGTTACATTGAAAACCGATTAGCCACTGGTTCAATATAATTTCATAATTAAATATAACCTGTAAAATCATCGAGGCAAAACACGAAGTTAATTCATTAAAATCTGCGGCGACACCTTATACATCTGAACAAAACTGAGTAAGACAAGTCTTGTTTACTAAGTTAATCTTAGACATAATTTAAAATTTTCGCCAACCCGAGAGATGTTGCAGTAACTGTAATCCTGTCCAGTATACATCGCAATTGTGGGAGGTCATTAATGGTTAATGAGTTCACACTGATATTATACGCTAAAGTAATATTGATGTTTGCTGATGTAATACTGCATTATAATAAAATTAGTATATATTCATTTTAATCATGTTCCTGCTTCGTAACGTGTGACATATTAGCGTTTCAGTTAATTTAATATGGCACTTATCAATTTTAACATATTAAGAATCATATTAAAAGATGAAGACATTCAGACTAATATATTATGTTTACTTGATTCAAATCACATTTGAATAAGTTAAAATGATCAGGAGCTTCCAATATATTCCCCCTCTCTCGCGACACATGTAAACTCTGCATGTTTCTGAACTCTCTGATACAACATAAACTCCCTCTTTTCTCAGAGTGGATTTCACATGATGGATTTAGGAGTGGACTATTTTAAATAGTTCAACGTCTGGCCGTTGTTACATCTCACTAACTATCGATGGGCTGCAACGCTGTACGTTTTCTAAATCAGGGCCCTCCAGTTTAAACATTATCCTCATTCTTAATTGCAAAATATATTTTATGAAGTAACAGGCAACAGACCAGTGTGCAGTCGGTAACATAGACTCCGCTATTTAATAACATAGAGAATCTTTTTTATATTTTACTCCCGTAATTCACACAATGCCCGTAAATTAATTATTAAGCTATTTATTGAAACTACTTTCCAGAATGATCAACGTAATATTGGCGGGGAAGAATTCATTCAGGCCATCTGCGACACTGACATTTCATGAGCAAATGGAGGAGAGATTTTGGTGATCAATTTAACATGAACCACAGTTAAACATAACTCTTAAATGTAATGTGTTCACTCTCTATAATTCTACCCCATATGCAGCACAGCTATGGGAGACTGGATGTTGTTATTCAATTCAAAAATAACATTGACCTTATGGTAATTAAATTAATCAGCTTGACTTTGAATGAGTTGTGTGTCTGTCAGTCTGAACTTTCCTTGAATTTAAATAGAATCATATGAACAATACTCTGACTGCCAGCGACGTCTAACGCTCAGGCTATCATCTTACAAACGGTACAGATTAGTTTAGTGATAATTGTCTCGCTATGAAACAAAAAATGTAATTGAAGAAATTACATAATTTTAGAATTTAATAACCCGTCAGATTTATGACATTTACAAACTGTAATTTACAACTCGCATTTAATTGATAATTGAATACAATCTGTTGTGGATCTGTGTAAAACAGGGAGATAATTAAATTCAGACCCTCCTTGAACTGCGGTGGAATCAGTATGCTGTTATTAAAATCATTTCAGACCTAATGAGAAATTGTCGCCAGCCTCTAAAATTTTCTGCTCACGTTAATTGTGACCAGTGCGCAGCAGAATTGTGGGATGCGAATAATGGTTAATGCAAGAATATTAATTGCATCGCATATTTATTGATATTGGGCAATATTACCGCATTATATTTATTTAACTGCCCTTCAACCTGCAAATTTTTAATCGTATAATTCGAAATTACAGCAATATTTCATGGATTAAATGTGTGCATCATAAAGCATAGGTTAATAGTTGAACCTGTAATTCTCACTTAAATAATAAGATGGAGAACATTATTTACTAACGATTTTTGATTTATAAAACCTACTTTTTGTCTGCCTACAATTATCTTTGAAACAGTTTTAAACGGATCATAAAAACTTGCAGCAGTTTGATGTCATTGAGATAAACATCGCACAAAAGACAAACAGTTTCACAAAAGTTTTGTTATTCAAAGTAACCCAGACACACTCTCTGCTCAGCAGCTAAACAGCAAACCACAGCACTGAGCGGCTGAGTACAACAACAGAATGTTTTGTGGAGAAGCAGCTTAATTCTATAAACGGTTTCAGCGGAATCAAATGTAACATTGCCAAAACATGTCAATGCAGAATTAAGCGAACCCGTCTATCACTGAACGAATTAATTATTGAAATAAGTAGAAATATAAAATAATGGGAGCAGAATTGTGATTAGATGGATCATGTTAATCAATTAATATTGATATAGGATATTGTTGTGCTATTGCGTGCTATTTCTATTAATTTGTATTAAGTTCAACCTGATTCATATCACAAAAATATTAATTATATATTCTTCATTACAGTAACATTTCACGTATATGAGCATTCGTCAACTTTTGGTCAATAAATGACATTGCAATTATCAAAAAATAAAACACAATAAAATATCTTACATTTACTTATAACATCTAAAGCTTTCTGTTTCTGCCTAGAACCACCTTTCAAACACATTTAAATATAATATTTGCATTTGATCAGAAAGCATGCAGCAATTAGATGTTGCAGAGACTAGGCATTGCAGAAACACCAAAGGATTTAACAACCATTGGGTGTTTAAAGTAACCCAGGCACAGAGTCCCATCAGCAGATAAACACCAAATCACACCAATCTGGGGATCAATCCCTCAACAACATGTTCTGTGGAGAAGCAGTTTCTTTCCATAAAAACATTGCAGCAGAATCAAATGAAACATAGCAACAAATCTCAGTACAGAACCCAGCGAATCAGTGAATTATTGAAATACACAGAAACATACAATAAAGACACAAATTCCACAGTTACTGAAAGAGTGAATGTTTCTTACCTGCTGTCACTGTCACCATGGTGCCTTCTCCCCAGTAGTCCATGCCGTCACAGTGTTACATTCCCTGGGCTGGCTCACACAATAACCGGCACTGCGGAAAACAGACAGCAATCCAACATTAGTTTAAATATTCACATCCCAGAGGCAAAGTAAAACCACAATGGATCTTCATAAAATGATAAATGTATTAATGGATATTGTTCACTCTTTATAAATGCACTGGTGTTATATATTTCACAGAGCAACCCGTGAACAGTTCATGAAATTACCAACTGATCATGAATAATGATCAGTTTATCCATATTAAACTGTGCTGGTCGGACAGTCCTGGACATAAATAGGACTTCACTGCAGATACAGTGGATTGTGAAAGCGAGCACTGACCCAGACTTACTCAATTAGTGCTGAGGGGTTTTTGTATTGACAGTAATTGCTGTGCCACCCACTGTACCACAGTGAGACACGCCGTGCCAAATACTTCAGCTGACAGTTAACTGTAAAATACAGAGACTAAATTGCACAGTGCTCTAAAGAAACTTCATTCCGACTCCCATAAGAGTGCAGCAGCCAGATATTTCAAGTTGTGCTGGTCATTTTACAAATTATTTTACTTCGACCCATTGCTTGTTTTCAAGCCTCGTTTGCTTCGAATCTCCTGCGGTGGCAATGATCGCAGGCGTGTGCAAACTCCGTGTGGGGGGTTTTTGTACGAGGCGCTCGCCGTGTACAGCACCGTGACCCCGCTGTAGTACCACAGTGGCAGGGACCCGCACAAATACTCTACTCATTCTCTGATTAACGCTGGCAGAAAATAAATTGCTCAATCAACAGAAAGATTTATCAGATTTTGATTGTCTAATGATGATTCTTTCTGAGAGCGCAGAAATGGACCAAAATCCTACCCATAGTTACAATATTAAAGCTTTCATTGAATGCTCGTTGTTAATCCTGGACACAGTAACGATAAACCATCTTCATCTATACAAAGTTAGTTAATGTGCATTTTATTCTTAACAGTTTATTACTGTAGCAAATACACTCTTGAAATCTAGGTTAAACACATCTTTTGATATACTTTACACCGTTACTGACCTGGAATTCGATGGAAGTTGCTGCAATTGCTCTTGTTCAGTTTCTGTACGAGCCCAAGACGGGTTCGTGTCGCTGTGGGTCTCTTGCACAGTAATACATGGCGGTGTCTTCGGTTCTCAGATTCTTGATCTCGATGTAGGTTGTGGAAGATGTTCTTGAAGGGATGATGCGACCTTCCACTCCAGGCGCGTAATATATGCTACTGGACGATTTCTTGTAAGCAAGCAGCCACTCCAGCCCCTTCCCGGGAACTTGTTTAACCCAGTGCATGTAGTAGCTGTCCAAACTGAACCCGCTCACTGAACAGGACAGTTTGTGAGATTCTCCGGGCTTCATCGACACAGAAGCCGACTGGGTCAGCACGATTTCGGACTGGACATCTGTCAGTGAATGAAATAAATTGTTATTACTTTCGAGAACATTCACATCAATGAATAGTAATAAAAACACAATATCTGAAGCCGCCTTGTATTGTGTCACGGAAGCAGCGAGAAATACTCACAGGTGAAGCAGGCCAGAAACAAACAGAGACACGGGGCAAGTCCCATCGTCGGGTCTCTCGGTGTAACTGTCTCGGGAAGGTGTCTCGGCGCCGCAACACCGCCTCCTGATTGTGAACCTGGAGCTGGGTCCCGCTATTTAAACTGTCCGGTCCCCTGTGTGTTTGTGTGTGTGTGAGAGAGAGGGGGATGGGGACTGGGAGTCACACGCCTCCCCCAGCAGCAGACTGACTCCTCCCCTATTTCCCTGTCTGAATCCAGCTGTGTAAAATATAATACATCATTAATAATCCGTGTTTTCTGTACATTACCCAAAATTACCTTGACTTTGATTGCCGATATACTGCTGGGGATTATATACCGAATATCCAAAAGATTTTCAGTAGAACACTGAATCAGTGTCAGGATTTACATTCCCCACAAACAGCCCACATTGACTGAGAGATTGGGGACTTCGAGACACCAGTCAGTATGCAGATATCTCCCTGAGGGAGAGGGACTGAGAAATAGCAGTCAGTGTACAGCAATCTCCCTTAGAGGTAGGTACCGAGAGACACCAGTCAGTGTACAGATATCTCCCTGAAGTAGAGGGACTGAGAGACAACAGTCAGTGTACAGCAATCTCCCTTAGAGGTAGGTACCGAGAGACAACAGTCAGTGTACAGATATCTTCCTGAGAGGTAGAGACTGAGGAACGCCAGTCAGTGTACAGATATCTCCTTGAGGAGTGCGACTGAGAGACACCAGTCAGTGTACAGATTGTCGTCTGAGCGAGAGGGACTGAGAGACACCTGTCAGTGTACAGATACCACCCTGAGAGGCAGGGAGACTGGTAGACATCAGTGATAGGACAGATATCTCACTGAGGTAGAGGGACTGAGAGACAGCAGTCCGTGTACAGATAGGTCCCTGAGGAGTGCAACTGAGAGACACCAGTCAGTGTACAGATATGTCCCTGAGAGAGAGAGTGACTGAGAGATATCAGTCAGAGAACAGATATCTCCCTGAGGGAGAGTGACTGAGAGACACCAGCCGGAGTATAGATATCTCCTTGAGGGAGAGTAGAACGAGAGACACCAGTCAGTGTACAGATATCTGCCTGAGAGATTGGGGACTACGAGACACCAGTCAGTATACACATATCTCCGTGAGGGAGAGGGACTGAGAGACAGCTGTCAGTGTGCAGCTATCTCCCTGAAGGAGAAGGACTGAGAGTCACCAGTCTGTGTACAGATATCTCCGTGAGAGGGAGGGACTGAGAGAGACCAGTCAGTTTACAGATATCTCCCTGAGGGTGAGGGACTGAGATACACCACTCGGAGTATAGTTATCTTTGTCAGAAAGAGTGGACTGAGGGACACCAGTCAGTGTACAGATATCTTCCTGAGGGAGAGGGACTGAGAGATTGGGGACTTCGAGACACCAGTCAGTATACAGATATCTCCCTGAGCGAGAGGGACTGAGAAATAGCAGTCAGTGTACAGCAATCTCCCTTAGAGGTAGGTACCGAGAGACACCAGTCAGTGTACAGATATCTCCCTGAAGTAGAGGGACTGAGAGACAACAGTCAGTGTACAGCAATCTCCCTTAGAGGTAGGTACCGAGAGACAACAGTCAGTGTGCAGATATCATCCTGAGAGGTAGAGACTGAGGGACGCCAGTCAGTGTACAGATATCTCCTTGACGAGTGCGACTGAGAGACACCAGTCAGTGTACAGATTGTCGTCTGAGGGAGAGGGACTGAGAGATACCAGTCAGTGTACAGATATCACCCTGAGAGGCAGGGAGACTGGTAGACATCAGTGATAGGACAGATATCTCACTGAGGTAGAGGGACTGAGAGACAGCAGTCCGTGTACAGATAGGTCCCTGAGGGAGAGTGACTGAGAGACACCAGCCGGAGTATAGATATCTCCTTGAGGGAGAGTGGAACGAGAGACACCAGTCAGTGTGCAGATATCTGCCTGAGAGATTGGGGACTTCGAGACACCAGTCAGTATCCACATATCTCCGTGAGGGAGAGGGACTGAGAGACAGCTGTCAGTGTGCAGCTATCTCCCTGAAGGAGAAGGACTGAGAGTCACCAGTCAGTGTACAGATATCTCCGTGAGAGGGAGGGACTGAGAGAGACCAGTCAGTTTACAGATATCTCCCTGAGGGTGAGGGACTGAGATACACCACTCGGAGTATAGTTATCTATGTCAGGAAGAGTGGACTGAGGGACACCAGTCAGTGTACAGATATCTTCCTGAGGGAGAGGGACTGAGAGATTGGGGACTTCGAGACACCAGTCAGTATACAGATATCTCCCTGAGGGAGAGGGACTGAGAAATAGCAGTCAGTGTACAGCAATCTCCCTTAGAGGTAGGTACCGAGAGACACCAGTCAGTGTACAGATATCTCCCTGAAGTAAAGGGACTGAGAGACAACAGTCAGTGTACAGCAATCTCCCTTAGAGGTAGGTACCGAGAGACAACAGTCAGTGTACAGATATCATCCTGAGAGGTAGAGCCTGAGGGACGCCAGTCAGTGTACAGATATCTCCTTGAGGAGTGCGACTGAGAGACACCAGTCAGTGTACAGATTGTCCTCTGAGGGAGAGGGACTGAGAGACACCAGTCAGTGTACAGGTATCACCCTGAGAGGCAGGGAGACTGGTAGACATCAGTGATAGGACAGATATCTCACTGAGGTAGAGGGACTGAGAGACAGCAGTCCGTGTACAGATAAGTCCCTGAGGAGTGCGACTGAGAGACACCAGTCAGTGTATAGATATGTCCCTGAGAGAGAGAGTGACTGAGAGATATCAGTCAGAGAACAGATATCTCCCTGAGGGAGAGTAGGACGAGAGACACCAGTCAGTGTACAGATATCTGCCTGAGAGATTGGGGACTTCGAGACACCAGTCAGTATACACATATCTCCGTGAGGGAGAGGGACAGAGAGACACCAGTCAGTGTACAGATATCTCCCTGAGGGAGAGGGAACGAGAGACACCAGTCAGGGTACAGATATCACCCTTGAGAGTGAGGTACTGAGAGACACCAGTCATTGTTCAGAGATCTCACTCAGGGAGAGGGACTGAGAGACACCAGTCAGTGTACAGATATCACCCTGAGAGGCAGGGAGACTGGTAGACATCAGTGATAGGACAGATATCTCACTGAGGTAGAGGGACTGAGAGACAGCAGTCCGTGTACAGATAGGTCCCTGAGGGAGAGTGACTGAGAGACACCAGCCGGAATATAGATATCGCCTTGAGGGAGAGTAGAACGAGAGACACCAGTCAGTGTACAGATATCTGCCTGAGAGATTGGGGACTTCGAGACACCAGTCAGTATCCACATATCTCCGTGAGGGAGAGGGACTGAGAGACAGCTGTCAGTGTGCAGCTATCTCCCTGAAGGAGAAGGACTGAGAGTCACCAGTCAGTGTACAGATATCTCCGTGAGAGGGAGGGACTGAGAGAGACCAGTCAGTTTACAGATATCTCCCTGAGGGTGAGGGACTGAGATACACCACTCGGAGTATAGTTATCTATGTCAGGAAGAGTGGACTGAGGGACACCAGTCAGTGTACAGATATCTTCCTGAGGGAGAGGGACTGAGAGATTGGGGACTTCGAGACACCAGTCAGTATACAGATATCTCCCTGAGGGAGAGGGACTGAGAAATAGCAGTCAGTGTACAGCAATCTCCCTTAGAGGTAGGTACCGAGAGACACCAGTCAGTGTACAGATATCTCCCTGAAGTAAAGGGACTGAGAGACAACAGTCAGTGTACAGCAATCTCCCTTAGAGGTAGGTACCGAGAGACAACAGTCAGTGTACAGATATCATCCTGAGAGGTAGAGCCTGAGGGACGCCAGTCAGTGTACAGATATCTCCTTGAGGAGTGCGACTGAGAGACACCAGTCAGTGTACAGATTGTCCTCTGAGGGAGAGGGACTGAGAGACACCAGTCAGTGTACAGGTATCACCCTGAGAGGCAGGGAGACTGGTAGACATCAGTGATAGGACAGATATCTCACTGAGGTAGAGGGACTGAGAGACAGCAGTCCGTGTACAGATAAGTCCCTGAGGAGTGCGACTGAGAGACACCAGTCAGTGTATAGATATGTCCCTGAGAGAGAGAGTGACTGAGAGATATCAGTCAGAGAACAGATATCTCCCTGAGGGAGAGTAGAACGAGAGACACCAGTCAGTGTACATATATCTGCCTGAGAGATTGGGGACTTCGAGACACCAGTCAGTATACACATATCTCCGTGAGGGAGAGGGACAGAGAGACACCAGTCAGTGTACAGATATCTCCCTGAGGGAGAGGGAACGAGAGACACCAGTCAGGGTACAGATATCACCCTTGAGAGTGAGGTACTGAGAGACACCAGTCATTGTTCAGAGATCTCACTAAGGGAGAGGGACTGAGAGACACCAGTCAGTGTATAGAGATCTCCCTGAGTGGGAGCAACTGAGAGACGCCAGTCAGTGTCTAGATGTTTCCCTGAGGGAGAGAGATTGACAGACACCAGTCAGTGCACAGATATCACCCTGAGAGGGAGGTACTGGGATACATAAGTCAGTGTATAGATATCTCCCTGATGGAGAGGGATTAAGAGAAATTATTGAATGTACAGATATCTTCCTGAGGGAGTGTGGACTGAGAGACACCAGTCAGTGAACAGATATCTCCCTGAGAGGGAGCGACTGAGCGACGCCAGTCAGTGTACAGATATCTCCCTGAGGGAGAGGGACTGAGAGACACCAGTCAGGGTAGAGATATCACCCTTGAGAGTGAGGTACTGAGAGACACCAGTCAGTTTACAGGTATCTCCCTGAGGGATAGGGACTGAGAGACACCAGTCAGTGTACAGATTTCACCATTGAGAGTGAGGTACTGAGAGAAACCAGACAATATAGAGATTTCTCCCTGAGGTATAGGGAATGAGAGACACCAGTCAGTGTACAGATATGTCGCTGGGGGAGAGGGACATAGTAATACCAGTCAGTGTACAGATGTGTCCTGAGGGAGAGGGACTGCGAGTCATCAGTCAGTGTACAGATATCACCCTGAGATGGAGGGACTGAGAGACGCCAGTCAGTGTACAAATAACTCAGTGATAGGGAGGGATTGAGAGACACCAGTCAGTGTACAGATATCTCCCAGAGGGAAATGGACTGAGAGACCAGTCAGTGTACAGATATCTCCCTGAGAGGGAGGTACTGAAAGACACCAGTCAGTGCACAGATATGTCGCTTGGGGAGAGGGACTGACAGATACCAGTCAGGGTACAGATATCTCCCTGAGAGACAGAGAGATTGACAGACATCAGTTGGAGGACAGATATCTCCCTAAGGGAGAGGGACTGAGAGATACCAGTCAGTGTACAGATATGTCCTGAGAGAGAGGGACTGAGAGACACCAGTCAGTGTACAGATATCTCCCTGAGGGAGAGGCACTGAGAGACACCAGTCAGTGCAAAGATGTGTCCTGAAGGAAAGGGACTGAGAGACAACAGTCGGAGTATAGATATCTACCTGAGGAAGTATTGAATGAGAGACACCAGTCAGTGTACAGATATCTCCTGAGAGATTGGCGCTTTCGAGACGTCAGTCAGTATATAGATATCTCCCTGAGGGAGAGGGGAATGAATGACATCGCTTGGTGTACAGATACCTCCGTGAGGGAGTGGGACTGAGAGACACCAGTCAGTGTACAGCTATCTCACTGAGAGGGAGGTACTGAGTGACTGCAGTCAGTGTACAGATATCTCCCTGAGGGTGAGGAACTGAGAGACACCAGCCAGTGTACAGATATATCGCTAGGGGAGAGGGACTGAGAGATACCAGTAAGTGTACAGATATCTCCTTGAGGAGTGCGACTGAGAACACCAGTCAGTGTACAGATATGTCGCTGAGGGGGAATGACTGAGAGACACCAGTCAGTGTACAGATATCTTCCTGAGAGGGACCAACTGAGAGACACCAGTCAGTGTACAGATATCACCCTGTGAGGCAGGGAGACTGATAGACTTCAGGCAGAGGACAGATATCTCAATGAGGAAGAGGGACTGAGAGACACCAGTCAATGTACAGATATCTCCCTGAGGGAGAGTGCACTGAGCGACACAGTCAGTGAACAGATATCTCCCTGAGTTGGAGGTACTGAGAGAGACAGGTCAATGTACAGATGTCTCCCTGAGCGAGAGGGACTGAGAGACACCAGTCAGTGTCGAGATATCACCCTGAGATGGAGGTACTGAGAGAGACCAGTCAGTGTACAGATATGTCCTGAGAGAGGGGTCTGAGCGACACCAGTCAGTGTACAGATAACTCCCTGAGGGAGAGGCACTGAGAAACACCAGTCAGTCCACAGATGTGTCCTGAGGGAGAGGGACTGAGAGACAACAGTCAGTGTACAGATATCTCTTTGAGGGAGCGGGATTTAGAGACACCAGTCAGTATGCAGATATGACCCTCAGAGGCAGGGAATGAGAGGCACCAGTCAGAGGACAGATATCTCCCTGAGTGAGAGAGACTGAGAGACACCAGTCAGTGTACAGATATCTCGCTGAGGGAAAGTGGATTGAGCAACACCAGTCATTGAACAGATATCTCCCTGAGAGGGAGGGACAGCGAGACGACAGTCAGTGATAGATGTCACCCTGAGAGCGAGGGACTGAGAGACAACAGACAGTGTACAAACATGTCTCTGGTGAAGAGGGAATGAGAGATACCAGTCAGTGTACAGTTGTGTACTGAGGGAGATGGACTGAGAGACAACAGTCAGTGTACAGATCTCTCCCTGAGGGAGAGGCACTGAGAGACACAAGTCAGTGTACAGATATCTCCATCAGAGTGAGGATTGACAGACACCAGTCAGAGTGCAGATATCACCCTCAGAGGAAGGGAATGAGAGACATCAGTCAGTGTACAGACCTCTCCCTGAGGGAGAGGGACTGAGAGATAACCGTCAGTGTACATATATATCCCTGAGGGAGAGGAACTGAGACACACCAATCAATGTACAGATATGTCCATCGGGGAGAGCGACTGAGAGACACCAGTCAGTTTACTGATATCTCCCTGAGGGAGAGGGACCAGTCTGTGTACAGATATCTCCTTAAGGTAGATAGGACTGAGGGACACCAGTCCGTGTACAGATATCTCCCTGAGAGATTCGGTACTTCGAGACAACAGCCAGTATACAGATATCTCCGTGAGTGAGAGGGGACTGAATGACACCGGTCAGTTTACAGACATCTCCGTGAGGGAGAGGGACTGAGAGACAGCAGTCATTGTGCTGCTATCTCCCTGAGGGAGAGGGATTGAGAGCCACCAGTCAGTGTACAGATAACGCCCTGAGGGAGAGGGACTGAGAGATCAGTCAGTATGCAGATATGTCGCAGAGGGAGAAGGACTGGGTGACACCAGTCACTGTACAGATATGTCCCTGAGGGAAATGGACTGAGAGACACCAGTCAGTGTACAGATATGTCCCTGAAAGAGAGGGACTGAGATGCTATGAGGCGGCAGAGTGAATTGGATAGGTTAGGTGAGTGGGCAAATGCATGGTAGATGAAGTATAACGTCGATAAATGTGAGGTTATCCACTTAGATGGGTAAAAACAGAGAGACAGATTAATAGCTGAATGGTGACAGATTTGGAATAGGGTAGGTGCAACGAGACCTGGGTGTCATGGTACATCAGTCATTAAAGGTTGGCATGCAGGTACAGCAGGTGGTTAAGAATGCAAATGGCATGTTGGCCTTCATAGCGAGGGGATTTGAGTACAGGGGCAGAGAGGTGTTGCTACAGTTGTACAGGGCCTTGGTGAGGCCACACCTGGAGTATTGCGGAAAGTTTTGGTCTCATAACTTGAGGAAGGACATTCTTGCTATTGAGGGATTGCAGCGAAGGTTCACCAGACTGATTCCCCGGATGGCGGGACTGACATATCAAGAAATCTGGATCAACTGGGCTTGTATTCACTTGAGTTCAGAAGAAGGAGAGAGGATCTCATAGAAACGTTTAAAATTCTGACGGGTTTCGACAGGTTAGATGCAGGAAAAATTTTTCCAATGTTGAGGGAGTCCAGAACCAGGGGTCACAGTCTAAGGATAAGGGGTAACACATTTAGGACCGAGATGAGGTGAAGCTTCTTCACCCAGAGACTGGTGAACCTGTGGAATTCTCTACCACAGAAAGTTATTCAGGCCAGTTCACTAAATATAGTCAAAAAGCAGTTAGATGTAGTGCTTACTACTCGGGGGATCAAGGGGTATTGGCGAGAAAGCAGGAATGGGGAGCTGAGGTTGCATGTTCAGCCATGGACACATTTAATGGAAGTGCAGGCTCTAAGGGCCGAATGGCCTACACCTGCATCTATTTTCCAATTTTCTATGTTTCTATCTCCCTGAGGGAGAGGGACTGAGATACACCAGTCAGTGTCTACATATCACTCTGAGAGGGAGGTACTGAGAGACACCAGTGTACTGATATCTCCCTGAGGGAGAGGGATTGACAGACACCAGTCCGTGTACAGATATCTCATTAATGGATAGATACTGAGAGACACCCGTCAGTGTACATCTATGAACGTGATGAAGAGGAACTGAGAGACTCCAGTCAGTTTACTGATAGCTCCCTGAGAAGCAGTGGCTGAGAGACACCAGTCAGTGGACAGATATCTGCCTCAGAGAAAGGGACTGAGATACATCTGTCTGTGTACAGCTATCTCCCTGAGAGGGAGGCTACTTAGAGACACAATTCAGTGTACAGATATCACCCTAAGAGAAAGAAAGACTGAGATACATCAGTCAACGTACAGATATCACCCTGAGGGAGAGGGACTCAGAGACACCAGTCAGTGCACAGATATGTTCCTGAGAGGGAGCATCTGAGAGACGCCAGTCAGTGTACAGATGTCTCCCTGAGGGAAAGGGATTAAGAGACACCAGTCAGTGTACAGATATATCCCTGAGAGGTAGAGAGGCAGATAGACATCAATCAGAGGACAGATATCTCACTGAGGGAGAGGGACTGAGAGACACCAGTCAATGTACAGATATCTCCCTGAGGGAGAGTGGACTGAGCGACACAATCAGTGAACAGATATCTCCCTGAGAGGGAGGGACTGAGAGACGCCTGTCAGTGTACAGATGTCTCCCTGAGGGAGAGGGACTGAGAGACACCAGTCAGCATCCAGAAAGCACCCTGAGAAGGAGGTACTGAGAGAGACCAGTCAGTGTGCAGATATCACCCTAGGAGTGAAGGGACTGAGAGACACCAGTCAGTGTACAGATATGTTGCTGGGGGAGAGGGACTGTGAGATACCTGTCAGTGTTCAGATATGTCCCTGAGAAAGAGGGACTGAGAAACACCAGTCAGAGTGCAGATATCTCCCTGAGGAAGAGGGACTGAGATACACCATTCAGTGTACAGATATCTGCATGAGAGTGAGGGATTCAGAGACACCAGTGTACAGATATCACCCTCAGAGGCAGGGAGTGAGAGACACCAGTCAGTGTACAGATATCTCACTGAGGGAGAGGTGCTGAGAGACAGCAGTCAGAGTACATCCATCTCACCGAGAGGGAGGAACTGAGATAAACCAGTCAGAATACAGATATCTCACTGAGGGTGATCGACTGAGATACACCATTCAGTGTACAGATATCTCCATTAGAGTGAGGGATTCAGAGACACCAGTGTACAGATATCACCCTCAGAGGCAGGGACTGAGAGACACCAGTCAGTGTACAGATATCTACCTGAAAGACAGGGACTGAGAGACACCAGTCAGTGTATAGATATCTCCGTGAGAGGAAGGGACTGAGAGTGACCAGTCAGTGTACAGATATCTCACTGAGAGATTGGGGATTCGAGACAACAGTCAGTTTACAGATATCTCCCTGTGGGAGAGGGGACTGAATGACACCGGTCGGTGTACAGATATATCCGTGAGGGAGATGGACTGAGAGACAGCAGCCAGTGTACAGCCATCTCCCTGAGATGGAGGTACTTAGAGACACCAGTCAGTGTACAGATATCTCCGTGACGGAGAGGGACTGAGAGACACCAGTCAGTGTACAGATATCACCCTGTGAGGTAGAGACTGAGGGGCACCAGTCATTGTACAGATATGTCGCTGGCGGAGAGGGACTGAGAGACAACTGTTTGTGTACAGATATCTCCTTTGGAGTGCGTCTGAGAGACACCAGTCAGTGTCCAGATATTCTTCTGAGGGAGAGGGACTGAGAGACACCAGTCAGTGTACAGATATCACTATGAGATGTAGAGACTGAGGGACACCAGTCAGTGTACATGTATCTCCCTGAGGATTGCAACTGAGAGATACCAGTCAGTGTACAGATATGCCCCTGAAAGAGAGGGAATGAGAGACACCAGTCATTGTACAGATATCTCCGTGAGAGGGAGGGACTGAGAGAGACCAGTCAGTGTACAAATATTTCCCTGAGGTAGTGGGTCCGAGAACACCAGTCAGTGTACAGATATATCCCTGAGGGAGAGGGACTGTGGGACCAGGCAGTGCACAGATATCTTCCTGAGAGACTGAGAGACACCAGTCAGTGTGCAGATATATCCCTGAGAGGGAGCAACTGGGAGACACCAGTCAGTGTAAAGATATCACGCTGAGAGGCAGGGAGACAGATATCTCACTGAGGGAGAGGGACTGAGAGACTCCAGTCAGTGTACAGCTATCTCCCTGAGGGAGAGTGGACTGAGCGACACAGTCAGTGAACAGATATCTCCCTGAGAGGGAGGGACTGAGAGACACCAGTCAGTGTACAGCTATCTCCATGAGGGAGAGGGACTCAGAGACATCAGTCAATGTACAGATATCTCCCTGAGAGACAGATTGACTGAGCGACTTCAGTCAGTGTACAGATATCTTCCTGAAAGGGAGGGATTGAGAAAAACAAGTCAGTGTACAGATTTCACCCTGAGAGTGAGCGACTGAGAGATACAAGTCAGTTTACAGATATGTCCCTGTGGGAGTGGGACTGAGAGGCACCAGTCAGTGTATAGATATGTCCCTGAGGGAGAGGGACTGAGAGACAGCAATCAGTTTACATGTATGTCCCTGACGGAGGGGGACAGAGAGACACCAGTCAGTGTGCAGATATGTCCCTGAGAGAGAGGGACTGAAAGACCAGCCAGTTTAATGATATCTCTCTGAGAGTCAGAGCGACTGAGAGTCATCAGTCAGTGTATAGATATCTCCCTGAGGGAGAGGGACTGAGAGACACCAGTCAATGTAAAGTTATCACCATGAGGGAGATGGATTGAGAGACACCAGCCAGTGTACAGATATCTTCCTGAGAGCGAGCAACTGAGAGACGCCAGTCAGTGTACAGATATTTCCGTGAGGGAGAGGGACTGAGAGACACCAGTCAGTGTACAGATATCACCCTCAGGGCAGAGATTGAGAGACATCAGTTAGTGTACAGACCTCTCCCTGAGGGAGAGGGACTGAGAGATACCCACCAGTGCACATATATATCTCTGGGCGAGAGGAACTGAGAGACAGCAGTCAATGTATCGATATGTTCCTGATGGACAGCGACTTAGATACCAGTCACTGCAGATATCTCCCTGAGGAGAGCGACTGAGAGACACCAGTCCGTGTACAGATATGTCCATGGGGGAAAGGGACTGAGAGACACCAGTCAGTGAACAGAAATGTCCCTGAGGCACAGGAACTGCGAGACCAGCCAGTGCACCGATATCTCCCTGAGAGACAGAGTGACTGAGAGATATCAGTGTACAAATATCTTCCTGAGGGAGAGGGACTGTGAGACACCAGTCATTGTAAAGATATCACCATGAGGGAGCGGGACTGAGAGACAGCAATCAGTGAACAGATATCTCCCTGAGAGCGAGAGACTGAGAGATACCAGTGAGAGTGCAGATTTCTACCTGAGATAGAGGGACTGAGAGATACCAGTCAGTTTTCAGATATGTCCCTGAAAGAGAAAGACTGAGAGACACCAGTCAGTGTACAGATGTGTCCTGAGGCAGAGGGATTTCGAGACAAAAGTCAGTGAAAAGCTATGTCCCTGAAAGGGAGGGACTGAGAGACGCCAGTCAGTGTACAGATATCTCCCTGAGGGAGAGGGACTGAGAGACACCAGTCAGTGTTCTGATATTTCCCTGAGGGAGAGGGATTGAGAGACTCCAGTCAGTGCACAGATATTAGCCTGAGAGGGAGATACTGAGAAACACCAGTCAGTCTACTGATATCTGCCTGAGGGAGAGGCACTGAGAGACACCAGTCAGTGTAAAGATGTCTCCTGAGGTAGAGGGACTTCGGGACAACAGTCAGTGAAAAGCTATCTCCCTGAAAGGGAGGGACTGAGAGACGCCAGTCAGTGTACAGATATCTCCCTGAGGGAGAGGGACTGAGAGACACCAGTCAGTGTTCAGATATTACACTGAGAAGGAGGTACTGAGAGACACCATTCAGTGTACAGATATCTCCCTGAGGGAGAGGGCGAAAGAGGCATCATTCAGTGTACAGATAAGTCCCTGAGGGAGAGGAACTCTGTGAAGAGTCAGTGTCCAGATATCTCCCTGAGAGACAGAGAGACGGGAGACATCAGTCAGAGTACAGATATCTCCCTGAGGGAGAGGGACTGCAAGATACCAGTGGGTGTACAGATATCACCCTGAGTGTGAGTGGACTGAGATACACCAGTCAGTGTAGAGACACCTTCCTCAGAGATTGGGGACTTCGAGGCGCCAATCAGTATACAGATATCGCGCTGAGGGAGAGGGGACTGAATGACACCGGTCTCTGTACAAATATCTCCATGAGGGAGAGGGATTGAGAAACCAGTCAGTCCACAGATATCTCTCTGAAGGAGAGGGACTGAGAGACACCAGTCAGTGTTAAGATATCACACTGAGAAGGAGTACTGAGAGACACCATTCAGTACAGATATCTTCCTGAGGGAGAGGGACTGAGAGATACCAGTCACTGTTCAGGTATGTCCCTGAAAGAGAGGGACTGAGGGACACCAGTCAGTGTACAGATATCTCCCTGAGGGAGAGGGACAGAGAGAAAGCAGTCAGTGTACAGATATCCCCCTGAGGGAGAGGGATTGCAATACATCAGTGATTGTAGAGAAATCTACCTGTGAGAGAGTGACTGAGAGACACCAGTCAGTGTACAGATATCACCCTCAGAGGCAGGGAATGCGAGACACCAGTCAGTGTACAGATATCTCCCTGAGGGAGATGGACTGAGAGATACCCCGTCAGTGTACATATCTATCCCTGAGCAAGAGGAACCGAGAGACACCACTCAATGTACAGATATGTCCATGAGGGAGAGCAACTTGGAGACACCAGACAATGTACAGATATCCCTGTGAGTGGGAGGGACTGAGAAACACCAGTCAGTGCCCAAATATCACCCTGAAGGAGAGGGACTGAGAGGCACCAGTCAGTGTACAGATATGTCCCTGATGGAGAGGGAGAAAGAGGCACCATTCAGTGTACAGATATGTCCCTGAGGAGAAGGACTGAGAGACACCATTCAGTTTGCATATATCTCTCTGAGGGAGAGGGATTGAGAGACAGCAGTCAGTGTACAGATATCACCCTGAGGGAGAGTGATTTAGAGACACCAGTCTGTACACAGACATTTCCCTGAGAGGGGCAATTGAGAGCCGCCAGCCAGTGTACAGATTACCCCTGAGGGAGAGGGACTGAGAGACACCAGACAGTGTACAGATATCCCTTTGAGTGGGAGGGACTGAGAGACACCAGTCAGTGTACAGATATCACCCTGAGAGACAGGGACTCAGAGACACCAATCAGTGTACAGATATGTCGTTGGGGGAGAGGGACTGAGAGATACCAGTCAGTGTACAGATGAGTCCCTGAGAGAGAAGGACTGAGAGACACCAGTCAGTGTACAGATATCTCCATGAGAGTGAAGGATTGAGAGACACCAGTCAGTGTACAGATATCTCCCTGAGGGAGATGGACTGAGAGATACCCCGTAAGTGTACATATCTATCCCTGAGAAAGAGGAACCGAGAGACACGACTCAATGTACAGATATGTCCATGAAGGAGAGCGACTTGGAGACACCAGACAGTGTACAGATATGTCCATGAGGGAGAGAAACTGAGAGGCACCAGTCTGTATACAGATATGTCCATGAGGGAGAGAAACTGAGAGACACCAGTCAGTGTACAGATATCAACCTGCGGGACCGCGACTGAGAGACTCCAGTCAGTGCACAGATATCTCCATGAGGGGAAGGACTGAGAGACACCATTCAGTTTACAGATATCTCCCTGAGTGAGAGGGATTGAGAGATACCAGTCAGTGTTCAGATATGTCCCTGAAAGAGAGGGACTGAGAGACACCTGTCAGTGTACAGATATCTCCCGAAGGGAGAGGGGACAATATGACACTGCTCAGTGTAGAGATATCTCCGTGAGGGAGATGGACTGAGAGACATCAGTCAGTGTACAGATATCTCCCTGAGGGAGAGGGAATGAGAGACACCAGTCAATGTACAGATATCTCACTTAGGGAGATGGACTGAGAGACACCATTCAGTGTACAGATATCACTCTAATAGAGAGTGACTGAGAGATGCAACTCAGTGTCCTGATATGTCCCTGAGGGTGTGGGACTGAGACACCAGTCAGTATACAGATATCTCCCAGGGGGAGAAGGACTGAGAGGCACCAGTCTGTGTACAGATATATCCCTGAGAGACTGAGTGACTGATACACATCAGTCACTGTACAGATATCCCTCTCAAGGAAAGGGATAGGGAGACACCAGTCAGTGAACAGATATCACCCGGAGGGAGAGGGACTGAGAGACTCAAGTCAGTGTACAGATATCTCCATGAGAGTGAAGGATTGAGGGACACCATTCAGTTTACAGATATCACCCTCAGAGGCAGGGAATGAGAGACACAAGACAGTGTACAGATATCTCCATGAGGGAGATGGACTGAGAGATACACGTCATCTTACATATCTATCCCTGGGCGAGAGGAACTGAGAGACACCAGTCAATGTATAGATATGTTCATGATGGAGAGCGACTTAGATACCAGTCACTGCAGATATCTCCCTGAGGAGAGCGACTGAGAGACACCAGTCCGTGTACAGATATGTCCATGGGGGAAAGGGACTGAGAGACACCAGTCAGTGAACAGAAATGTCCCTGAGGCACAGGAACTGCGAGACCAGCCAGTGTACCGATATCTCCCAAAGACAGAGAGACTGAGAGATATCAGTGTTCAAATATCTTCCTGAGGGAGAGGGACTGAGAGACACCAGTCAGTGTACAGATATCACCATGAGGGAGCGAGACTGAGAGACAACAGTCAGTGAACAGACATCTCCCTGAGAGAGAGAGACTGAGAGATACCAGTGAGAGTGCTGATATCTACCTGAGGTAGAGGGACTGAGAGATACCAATCAGTTTTCAGATATGCCCCTGAAAGAGAAAGACTGAGAGACACAAGTCAGTGTACAGGAATCTCACTGAGGGAGAGGGCACAGAATGACACTGGTCAGTGTACAGATATCTCCGAGAAGGAGAGGGACTGAGAGACACCAATCAGTGTACAGATATCTCCCTGAGGGAGAGGGACTGAGAGACACCAGTCAGTGTACAGATATCACTCTGAGAGGGACGGACTGAGAGATACCAGTCAGTGTACAGATATCTCCCTGAGGGAGAGGGACTGAGAGACACCAGTCAGTGTACAGATATCTCCCTGAGGGAGAGGGACTGAGAGACACCAGTCAGTGTACAGATATCTCCCTGACAGATAGTGGACTGAGAGTCACCAGTCAGTGTACAGATGTCTCCCTGAGAGATTGGAGACTTAGAGACACCAGTCAGTATACAGATATATCCCTGACGGAGAGGGATTGAGAGACAGCAGTCAGTATAGAGCAATCTCCCTGAAGGAGAGGGACTACAAGACATCAGTGAGTGTACAGATATCTTCCTGAGAGTGAGGGACTGAGAGACACGAGTCAGTTTACAGATATTAGCCTGAGAGGGAGGTACGAAGAAACACCAGTCAGTCTATAGATATCTGCCTGAGGGAGCGGCACTGAGATACACAGTCAGTGTGCATATGCGTCCTGAGGGAGAGGGACTTAGAGACAACCGTCAGTGAAAAGCTATCTCCCTGAAAGGGAGGGACTGAGAGACGCCAGTCAGTGTACAGATATTTCCCTAAGGGAGAGGGACTGAGAGACACCAGTCAGTGTTCAGATATAACACTGAGAAGGAGGTACTGAGATACACCATTCAGTGTACAGATATCTCCCTGAGGGAGAGGGAGAAAGAGGCACCATTCAGTGTACAGATATGTCCCTGAGGGAGAGGGACTTTGTGAAGAGACAGTGTCCAGATATCTCCCTGAGTGACAGAGAGACGGGAGACATCAGTCAGAGTACAGATATTTCCCGGAGGGAGAGGGACTGCAAGATACCAGTGAGTGTACAGATATCTCCCTGAGTGTGAGTGGACTGAGATACACCAGTCAGTGTACAGACACCTTCCTAAGAGATTGGGGACTTCGTGCCACCAACCAGTATACAGATATCGCGCTGAGGGCGAGGGGACAGAATGACACCGGTCTGTGTACAAATATCTCCATGAGGGAGAGGGATTGAGAAACCAGTCAGTGTACAGATATCTCTCTGAAGGAGAGGGACTGAGAGACACCAGTTAGTGTTCAGATATCACACTGAGAAGTAGTACTGAGAGACACCATTCAGTGCACAGATATCACCCTGAGGGAGAGGGACTGAGAGATTCCAGTCACTGTTCAGATATGTCCCTGAGGGAGAGGGGGCAGAATGACACTGGTCAGTGTATAGATATCTCCGTGAGGGAGAGGGACTGAGAGACACCAGTCAGTGTACTGATATCTGCGTGAGGGAGAGGGACTGAGAGACACCAGTCAGTGTACAGGAATCTACCTGAGAGGGAGGGACTGAGAGACAACAGTCAGTGTACAGATATCACACTGAGAGGGAGGGACTGAGAGATACAACTCAGTGTACTGATATGTCCCTGAGGGAGATGGACTGAGAGATACCAGTCAGTGTACAGATAGTCCCTGAAAGGGAGGGACTGAGAGACACCAGTCACGGTGCAGATATCCCTCTGAGAGGGAAGGACTGAGAGACACCAGTCAGTGTACAGATATGTTCCTGAGGGAGAGGGAGAAAGAGGCACCATTCCGTGTATAGTTATGTCCCTGAGGGGAAAGACTGAGAGACACCATTCAGTTTACAGATATCTCTCTGAGGGAGAGGGATTGAGAGACACCAGTCAGTGTACAGATATCACCCTGAGGGAGAGGGACTCAGAGACACCAGTCAGTGTACTGATATCTCCCTGAGGGAGAGGGGCTGAGAGTTACAGTCCATGTAAAGATATGCCCCTCAAAACAAGGGATTGAGAGACACCAGGCAGTGTACAGCTACCTCAGTGAGAGGGAGAGGGACTGAGAGACACTAGTCAGTGTACAGATATCTCTGTGAGAGGGAGGGACTGAGAGACACCCCTCAGTGTACAGATATCTACCTCAGGTAGTTGGACTGAGACGCATCAGTCAGTGTACAGATATCACTCTGAGAGGGAGGGACTGAGAGTTGCAACTTAGTGTCCTGATATGACCCTGAGGGAGAGGGACTGAGAGACCAGTCAGTATACAGATATCTCCCTGAGGGAGAAGGACTGAGAGACACCAGTCAGTGTACAGATATGTCCCTGAGGGAGAGGGGACTGAGAGACACCAGTCAGTGTACTGATATCTCCCTGAGGGAGAGGGGCTGAGAGTTACAGTCCATGTAAAGATATGTCCCTCAAAACAAGGGATTGAGAGACACCAGGCAGTGTACAGCTACCTCAGTGAGAGGGAGAGGGACTGAGAGACACTAGTCAGTGTACAGATATCTCTGTGAGAGGGAGGGACTGAGAGACACCCCTCAGTGTACAGATATCTACCTCAGGTAGTTGGACTGAGACGCATCAGTCAGTGTACAGATATCACTCTGAGAGGGAGGGACTGAGAGTTGCAACTTAGTGTCCTGATATGTCCCTGAGGGAGAGGGACTGAGAGACCAGTCAGTATACAGATATCTCCCTGAGGGAGAAGGACTGAGAGACACCAGTCAGTGTACAGATATGTCCCTGAGGGAAATGGACTAAGAGACCAGTCAGTGCACAGATATCTCCCTGAGAGACTGAGATATTGATAGACATCAGTCAGTGTACAGATATCTCCCTGAGAGGGAGCAACTGAGAGACGCCAGTCAGTGTATAGATGTCTCCCTGAGGGAGAAGGACTGACAGACAACAGTCAGTGTACAGATATCTCCCTGAGGGAGAGAGAAACTGAGAGACACCAGTCAGTGCACAGATATCTCCCTGAGAGGGAGCGAATGAGAGAAATCAGTCCGTGTTACGATATCTGCCTGAGGATGAGGGACTGAGAGAAATCAGTCAGTGTACAGATATCACCCTGAGAGGGAGGGACTGAGGGACACCAGTCAGTGTACAGATATCTCCCTGAGAGGGAAAGCTGCGGAACACCAGTCAGTGTACAGATATGTCGCTGTGGTAGAGGGACTGAGATATACCAGTTAGTGTACAGATATGTCCCTGAGAGAGAGGGACTGAGAGACACCGGTGAGTGTACAGATATCTCCCTGAGGGAGAGGGACTGGGAGACATCATTCAGTGTACAGATGTGTCCTGACGCCGAGCGACTGAGAGACAACAATCAGTGTACAGATATCTCCCTGAGGGAGAGGGACTGAGAGAAATAAGTAAGTGTACAGATATCGCCATGAGAGTGAGGGATTGAGAGACACCAGTCAGAGTACAGATATCACCCTCAGAGGCAGGGAATGAGAGATACCCGTCAGATATCTCCCTGAGGGAGAGGGACTGAGAGACAGCAGTCAGTGTACAGATATCTCCCTGACAGATAGTGGACTGAGAGTCACCAGTCAGTGTACAGATATCTCCCTGAGAGATTGGAGACTTAGAGACACCAGTCAGTATACAGATATATCCCTGACGGAGAGGGATTGAGAGACACCAGTCAGTGTACAGATATCACCCTGAGGGAGAGGGACTTAGAGACACCAGTCAGTGTTCAGATATTACACTGAGAAGGAGGTACTGAGAGACACGAGTCAGTTTACAGATATTAGCCTGAGAGGGAGGTACGAAGAAACACCAGTCAGTCTATAGATATCTGCCTGAGGGAGCGGCACTGAGATACACAGTCAGTGTGCAGATGCGTCCTGAGGGAGAGGGACTTAGAGACAACCGTCAGTGAAAAGCTATCTCCCTGAAAGGGAGGGACTGAGAGACGCCAGTCAGTGTACAGATATTTCCCTAAGGGAGAGGGACTGAGAGACAGCAGTCAGTGTTCAGATATAACACTGAGAAGGAGGTACTGAGATACACCATTCAGTGTACAGATATCTCCCTGAGGGAGAGGGAGAAAGAGGCACCATTCAGTGTACAGATATGTCCCTGAGGGAGAGGGATTCTGTGAAGAGACAGTGTCCAGATATCTCCCTGAGAGACAGAGAGACGGGAGACATCAGTCAGAGTACAGATATTTCCCTGAGGGAGAGGGACTGCAAGATACCAGTGAGTGTACAGATATCTCCCTGAGTGTGAGTGGACTGAGATACACCAGTCAGTGTACAGACACCTTCCTAAGAGATTGGGGACTTCGTGCCACCAACCAGTATACAGATATCGCGCTGAGGGCGAGGGGACAGAAAGACACCGGTCTGTGTACAAATATCTCCATGAGGGAGAGGGATTGAGAAGCCAGTTAGTGTACAGATATCTCTCTGAAGGAGAGGGACTGAGAGACACCAGTTAGTGTTCAGATATCACACTGAGAAGTAGTACTGAGAGACACCATTCAGTGCACAGATAGCACCCTGAGGGAGAGGGACTGAGAGATTCCAGTCACTGTTCAGATATGTCCCTGAGGGAGAGGGGGCAGAATGACACTGGTCAGTGTATAGATATCTCCGTGAGGGAGAGGGACTGAGAGACACCAGTCAGTGTACTGATATCTGCGTGAGGGAGAGGGACTGAGAGACACCAGTCAATGTACAGAAATCTACCTGAGAGGGAGGGACTGAGAGACAACAGTCAGTGTACAGATATCACACTGAGAGGGAGGGACTGAGAGATACAACTCAGTGTACTGATATGTCCCTGAGGGAGATGGACTGAGAGATACCAGTCAGTGTACAGATATCCCTCTGAGAGGGAAGGACTGAGAGACACCAGTCAGTGTACAGATATGTCCCTGAGGGAGATGGACTGAGATATACCAGTCAGTGTACAGATATCCCTCTGAGAGGGAAGGACTGAGAGACACCAGTCAGTGTATAGATATGTCCCTGAGGGGAAAGATTGAGTGACACCAGTCAGTGTACAGATATCACCCTGAGGGAGAGGGACTTAGAGACACCAGTCCGTGCACAGACATCTCCCTGAGAGGGGCAACTGAGAGACGCCAGCCAGTGTACAAATTACTACCTCAGAGGGAGGGACTCAGAGACACCAGTCAGTGTACAGATATGTCGTTGAGGGAGAGGGACTGAGAGATACCAGTCAGTGTACAGATAAGTCCCTGAGAGAGAGGGACTGAGAGACACCAGTCAGTGTACAGATATCTCCATGAGAGTGAAGGATTGACGGACACCAGTCAGTGTACAGATATCACCCTCAGAGGCAGGGAATGAGAGACACCAGTCAGTGTACAGATATCTCCCTGAGGGAGATGGACTGAGAGATACCACGTCAGTGTACATATCTATCCCTGAGCAAGCGGAACCGTGAGTCACCAGTCAATGTACAGATATGTCCATGAGGGAGAGCGGCTTGGAGACACCAGTCAGTGTACAGAAATGTCCATGAGGGAGAGAGACTGAGAGACACCATTCAGTTTACAGATAACTCCCTGAGTGAGAGAAACTGAGAGACATCAGTCAGAGTACAGATATCTCCCTGAGGGAGAGGGACTGAGAGATGCCAGTCAGTCTTCAGATATGTCCCTGAAAGAGAGGGACTGAGAGACACCTGTCAGTGTACAGATATCTGCGTGACAGATTTGGGACTTCGAGACACCAGTCAGTATACAGATATCTCCCAAAGGGAGAGGGGACAGAATGACACTGCTCAGTGTAGAGATATCTCCATGAGGGAGATGGACTGAGAGACACCAGTCAGTGTACAGATATCTCCCTGAGGGAGAGGGATTGAGAAAAACAGTCAGTGTACAGATATCTCACGAAGGGAGATGGAGTGAGAGGCACCATTCAGTGTACAGATATCACTCTGAGAGGGAGTGACTGAGAGATACATCTCAGTGTCCTGATATGTCCCTGAGGGTGTGGGACTGAGAGACCAGTCAGTAAACAGATATCTCCCAGAGGGAGAAGGACTGAGAGGCACCAGTCAGTGTACAGGTATGTCCCTGAGTGAAATGGACTGAGAGGCGAGTCAGAGCACAGATATCTCCCTGAGAGACTGAGTGACTGATAGACATCAGTCACTGTACAGATATCTCTCTCAAGGAAAGGGATTGAGAGACACCAGTCAGTGTACAGAAATCACCTTGAGGGAGAGGGACTGAGAGACACAAGTCAGTTCACAGATATCTCCCTGAGAGGGAGCAACTGAGAGACGCCAGTCAGTGTACAGATGTCTCCCTGAGGGAGAGGGACTGAGAGACTCAAGTCAGTATACAGATATCTCCATGAGAGTGAAGGATTGAGGGACACCATTCAGTGTACAGATATCACCCTCAGAGGCAGGGAATGAGAGAGACCAGTCAGTGTACAGATATCTCCCTGAGGGAGATGAACTGAGAGATACTCGTCATAATACATATCTATCCCTGCGCGAGAGGAACTGAGAGACACCAGTCAATGTATAGATATGTTCATGATGGAGAGCGAATTAGATGCCAGTCACTGCAGATATCTCCCTGAGGAGAGCGACTGAGAGACACCAGTCCGTGTACAGATATGTCCATGGGGGAAAGGAACTGAGAGACACCAATCAGGGAACAGAAATGTCCCTGAGGCACAGGAACTGCGAGACGAGCCAGTGTACCGATATCTCCCTGAGAGACAGAGAGACTGAGAGATATCAGTATACAAATATCTTCCTGAGGGAGAGTGACTGAGAGACACCAGTCAGTGTACTGATATCACCATGAGGGAGCGGGACTGAAAGACAACAGTCAGTGAACAGATATCTCCCTGAGGGAGAGGGACTGAGAGATACCAGTGAGAGTGCAGATATCTACCTGAGGTAGAGGGACTGAGAGATACGAGTCAGTTTTCAGATATGTCCCTGAAAGAGAAAAACTGAGAGACACAAGTCAGTGTACAGATATCTCACTGAGGGAGAGGGCACAGAATGACACTGGTCAGTGTACTGATATCTCCGTGAGGGAGGTGGACTGAGAGACACCAGTCAGTGTACAGATATCTCCCTGAGGGAGAGGGACTGAGAAAAACAGGCAGTATGCAGATATCTCACTTCGGCAGATGGACTGAGAGACACCATTCAGTGTACAGATATCACTCTGAGAGAGAGTGACTGAGAGATGCAACTCAGTGTCCTGATATGTCCCTGAGGGTGTGGGACTGAGACACCAGTCAGTATACAGATATCTCCCAGAGGGAGAAGGACTGAGAGGCACCAGTCAGTGTACAGATATATCCCTGAGGGAAATGGACTGAGGCGAGTCAGTGCACAGATATCTCCCTGAGAGACTGAGTGACTGATAGAATTCAGTCACTGTACAGATATCTCTCTCAAGGAAAGGGATAGGGAGACACCAGTCAGTGAACAGATATCACCCGGAGGGAGAGGGACTGAGAGACACAAGTCACTTCACAGATATCTCCCTGAGAGGGAGCAACTGAGAGACGCCAGTCAGTGTACAGATGTCTCCCTGAATGAGAGGGACTGAGAGACTCAAGTCAGTGTACAGATATCTCCATGAGAGTGAAGGATTGAGGGACACCATTCAGTGTGCAGATATCACCCTCAGAGGCAGGGAATGAGAGACACAAGTCAGTGTACAGATATCTCCATGAGGGAGATGGACTGAGAGATACCTGTCATAGTACATATCTATCCCTGGGCGAGAGGAACTGAGAGACACCAGTCAATGTATAGATATGTTCATGATGGAGAGCGAATAAGATACTAGTCACTGCAGCTATCTCCCTGAGAGGGAAAGCTGCGGGACACCAGTCAGTGTACAGATATGTCGCTGTGGTAGAGGGACTGAGATATACCCGTCAGTTTTCAGATATGTCCCTGAAAGAGAAAGACTGAGAGACACAAGTCAGTGTACAGATATCTCACTGAGGGAGAGGGCACAGAATGACACTGGTCAGTGTGCAGATATCTCCGAGAAGGAGAGGGACTGAGAGACACCAATCAGTGTACAGATATCTCCCTGAGGGAGAGGGACTGAGAGACACAAGTCTGTGTGCAGATATCACTCTGAGAGGGACGGACTGTGAGATACAAGTCAGTGTACTGATATCTCCCTGAGGGAGAGGGACTGAGAGATGCAGTCAGTGTACAGATATGTCCCTCAAACAGAGGGATTGAGAGACACCAGTCAGTGTACAGATATCTCTGTGAGAGGGAGGGACAGAGAGGCACCCCTCAGTGTACAGATATCTGCCTCAGGTAGTTGGACTGAGACGCATCAGTCAGTGTACAGATGTCACTCTGAGAGGGAGGGACTGAGAGATGCAACTCAGTGTCCTGATATGTCCCTGAGGGAGAGGGACTGAGAGAGCAGTCAGTATACAGATATCTCCCTGAGGGAGAAGGAATGAGAGACACCAGTCAGTGTAAGATATGTCCCTGAGGGAAATGGACTAAGAGACCAGTGAGTGCACAGATATCTCCCTGAGGGAGAAGGACTGACAAACAGCAGTCAGTGTACAGATATCACCGTGAGGGAGAGACAAACTGAGAGTCATCAATCAGAATGCAGATTTCTCCAGGACGGAGAGTGGACTGAGACTCACCAGTCAGTGTACAGATATCTCCCTGAGAGCTTGGGGACTTCAAGACACCAGTCAGTATACAGATATCTCCCTGATGGAGAGGGATTAACAGACACCAGGCAGTGAACAGATATCTCCCTGAGAGGGAGCGAATGAGAGAAATCAGTCAGTGTACAGATATCTGCCTGAGGGTGAGGGACTGAGAGACACCAGTCAGTGTACAGACATCACCCTGAGAGGGAGGTACAGAGAGACACCAGTCAGTGTACAGATATCTCCCTGAGAGGGAAAGCTGCGGGACACCAGTCAGTGTACAGATATGTCGCTGTGGTAGAGGGACTGAGATATACCAGTCAGTGTAAAGATATGTCCCTGAGAGAGAGGGACTGAGAGACACCGGTGAGTGTGCAGATATCTCCCTGAGGGAGAGGAACTGGGAGACATCATTCAGTGTACAGATGTGTCCTGACGCCGAGCGACTGAGAGACAACAATCAGTGTACAGATATCTCCCTGAGAGAAAGGGACTGAGAGATACCCGTCAGATATCTCCCTGAGGGAGAGGGACTGAGAGACAGCAGTCAGTGTACAGATATCTCCCTGAGAGACAGAGAGACTGAGAGACATCAGTCAGAATGCAGATATCTCCCTGACAGATAGTGGACTGAGAGTCACCAGTCAGTGTACAGATATCTCCCTGAGAGATTGGAGACTTAGAGACACCAGTCAGTATACATATATATCCCTGACGGAGAGGGACTGAGAGACAGCAGTCAGTATAGAGCTATCTCCCTGAAGGAGAGGGACTACAAGACATC
Source organism: Pristiophorus japonicus (assembly GCF_044704955.1). Lineage (NCBI taxonomy): Eukaryota > Metazoa > Chordata > Chondrichthyes > Pristiophoridae > Pristiophorus > Pristiophorus japonicus. The sequence continues at coordinate 332,118 of NW_027254419.1, read as the reverse complement.
AGTGAGTGTACAGATATCTTCCTGAGTGTGAGGGACTGAGAGACACCAGTCCGTGTACAGATATGTCCATGGGGGAAAGGGACTGAGAGACACCAATCAGGGAACAGAAATGTCCCTGACGCACAGGAACTGCGAGACCAGCCAGTGTACCGATATCTCCCTGAGAGACAGAGAGACTGAGAGATATCAGTATACAAATATCTTCCTGAGGGAGAGTGACTGAGAGACACCAGTCAGTGTACTGATATCACCATGAGGGAGCGGGACTGAAAGACAACAGTCAGTGAACAGATATCCCCCTGAGGGAGAGGAACTGAGAAATACCAGTGAGAGTGCAGATATCTACCTGAGGAAGAGGGACTGAGAGATACCAGTCAGTTTTCAGATATGTCCCTGAAAGAGAAAAACTGAGAGACACAAGTCAGTGTACAGATATCTCACTGAGGGAGAGGGCACAGAATGACACTGGTCAGTGTACGGATATCTCCGAGAAGGAGAGGGACTGAGAGACACCAATCAGTGTACAGATATCTCTCTGAGGTAGAGGGACTGAGAGACACCAGTCAGTATACAGATATCACTCTGAGAGGGAGGGACTGAGAGATACAAGTCAGTGTACTGATATCTCCCTGAGGGAGAGGGACTGAGAGATACAGTCAGTGTACAGATATGTCCCTCAAACAGAGGGACTGAGAGACACCAGTCAGTGTACAGATGTCATCCTGAGGGAGAGGGACTGAGAGACATCAGTCAGTTTACAGATATTTCCCTAAGAGGCAGCAACTGGGTGACGCCAGTCAGTGTACAGATGTCTCCCTGAGGGAGAGGAATTGACAGATAGCAGTCAGTGTACAGATATCACCCTGAGAGAGTCGCACTGAGAGAGACCAGTCATTGTACAGATATATCCCTGAGGGAGAGGGACTGAGAGATACCAGTCAGTGTAAAGATATCATCCTGAGGAAGAGAGACTCAGAGACACCAGTCAGTGTACAGATAACTCACTGAGGGAGAGGAACTGACAGACAGCAGTAAGTGTACAGATATCACCCTGAGAGGGTGGTACTGAGAGAGACCAGTCAGTGTACAGATATCTCCCTGAGGGAGAGGAACTGAGAGACACCAGTCAGTGTATAGATATCTCACTGAGGGAGAGGGAATGAGAGACACCAGTCAGTGTACTGATATCACCCTGAGAGGAAGGTACTGAGAGACACCAGTCAGTGTATACATATATCCCTGAGGGAGTGGGACTGAGAGACACCAGTCAGCGCAAAGATATCACCATGTGAGGCAGAGAATGAGAGACACAAGTCCATGTACAGATATATAATTGACGGAGAGGGACTGAGAGATACCCGTCAGTGTACATATATATCTCCGTTAGGAATAGGAACTGAGAGACACCAATCAGTGAACAGATATCTTCCAGAGGGAGAGGGACTGAGAGGCACCAGTCAGTTTACCGATATCTCCTTGAGAGGGAGTTACTGAGAGGGACCAGTCAGTGTACAGATATCTCCCTGATTTGGAGGTACTAAGAGAGAACAGTCAGTGTATAGATATCTCCGTGAGGGAGAGGGACTGAGAGACACCAGGGAGTGTACAGATATCTCCCTGAGAGACAGAGAGACTGAGAGACATCAGTCAGAGGACAGATATCTCCTTGAGGGAGAGGGACTGAGAGACACCAGTCAGTGCACAGATATCTCCCGGAGTGAGTGGGACTGAGAAGCACCAGTCAGTGTACAGATATTTCCCTGAGGGAAATGGACTGAGAGACCAGTTAGTGCACAGATATATCCCTGAGAGAGAGAGAGACTGAGAGAGATCAGTCAGTGTACCGATATCTCCCTTAGGTAGAGGGATTGAGAGACACCAGTCAGTGGACAGATATCACCCTGAGGGAGAGGGACTGAGATACAACAGTCAGTGTACTGATATCTCCCTGAGAGCGAGCAACTGAGAGACTCCAGTCAGTGTGCAGATATCACCCTGAGAGGGAGGTACTGAGAGACTCCAGTCAGCGTACAGATATCACCCTGAGAGGGAGGTACTGAGAGACACCAGTCAGTGTACAGATATCTCACTGAGAAATTGGAGAATTCGAGACACCAGTCAGTGAACAGATATCACCCTGAGAGAGAGAAACTGAGAGATACAAGTCAGTGTACAGATATGACGCTGAGGGGAAGGGACTAAGAGTCCCCAGTCCGTGTACAGATGATTCCGTAAGAGAAAGGGTCTTTGAGACACCAGTCAGTGCGCAGATATGTCCCTGAGGGAGAGGCACTGAGAGGCACAAGTCAATTTACAGATATTACCCTCAGAAGCAGAGAATGAGAGACACCAGTCCGTGAACAGATATCTAATTGATGGAGAGAGACTGAGAGATACCCGTCAGTGTATATAAATGTTTGGTAGGGAGAGGAACTGAGAGACACCAATCAGTGAACAGATATCCTCCAGAGGGAGAGGGACTGAGAGGCATCAGTCAGTTTACTGATATCTCCCTGAGAGGGAGGGACTGAGAGACACCAGTCGGTGTACAGATATCTCCCGGAGGGAAAGGGTCTGAGAGACACCAGTCAGTGTACAGATATCAAGCTGAGAGGGAGGTACTGAGAGACACCAGTCAGTGTATAGATATCACCTGACGGAGAGAGACTGAGAGAGACCAGTCACCGCAAAGATATCTCCCTGTGAGGCAGAGAATGAGAGACACCAGTCTGTGTACAGATATCTCATTGATGGAGAGGGACTGAGAGATTTCCATCAGTGTACATATATATCCGTTCGGGAGAAGAACTGAGAGACACCAATCCGTGAACAGATATCTGCCAGAGGGAGAGGGACTGAGAGGCACCAGAAGTGTTCTGATAGCTCCCAGGGAGGGAGGGACTGAGGGAAACCAGACAGTGGGCAGATATCTCCCTGAGAGGGAGTTACTGAGAGGCACCAGTCAGTGTACAGATATCTCCCTGAGTTGAAGGTACTGAGCGGGACCAGTCAGTATATAGATATCTCCCTGAGGGAGAGGGACTGAGATACACCAGGCAGTGTACAGATATCTCCCTGAGAGAAAGAGAGACTGAGAGACATCAGTCAGTGTACAGATATCTTCCTGAGGGAGAGGGTCTGAGAGACCACTCAGTTTAAAGCTATCTCCCAGAGGGAGAAGGACTGAGAGACACCAGTCAGTGTACAGTTATTTCCCTGTGGGAAATGGACTGAGAGACCAGTCAGTGCACAGATATATCCCTGAGAGACAGAGAGACTGAGAGAGATCAGTCAGTGTACCGATATCTCCCTTAGTGAGAGGGATTGAGAGACACCAGTCAGTGTACAGATATCACCCTGAGGGAGGGGGACTGAGAGACAACAGTCAGTGTACTGATATCTCCCTACGAGGGAGCAACTGAGAGACGCCAGTCAGTGTACAGATATCACCCTGAGAGGGAGGTACTGAGAGACACCAGTCAGTGTACCGATATCACCCTGAGAGGGAAGGACTGAGAGACACCAGTCAGTGTACAGATATCTCACTGAGAAATTGGGGAATTCCAGACACCAGTCAGTGAACATATATCACCTGAGAGGGAGGAACTGAAAGATACAAGTCAGTGTACGGATATGTCCCAGAGGAGAAGGGATTAAGAGTCCCCAGTCCGTGTACAGATGTGTCCGTGAGAGAGATGGATTTTCAAACACCAGTCAGTGTGCAGATATCTCCCTGAGGGAGAGTCACTGAGAGGCAAAAGTCAATGTACAGATATCTCCATGAGAGTGAGGGATTGAGATAAACCAGTTATTGTACAGATATCACCCTTAGAGGCAGGGAATTAGAGTCAGCAGTCAGTGTACAGATATCGCAATGATGGAGATTCATTGAGATCTACCCTTCAGTGTACATATATATCGCTGAGGGAGAGCAATTGACAGACAACAGTCAATGTACAGACATGTCCATAAGGGAGAGAAACTGAGAGACAGCAGTCAGTTTAATGATATCTCCCTGAGGGAGAGGGACTGAGAGACACCAATCAGTGTGCAGATGTCATCCTGAGAGAGAAGGACTGAGAGACATCAGTCAGTTTACAGATAACTCCCGAAGAGGGAGCAACTGGGAGACGCCAGTCAGTGTACAGATGTCTCCCTGAGGGAGAAGAACTGACAGACAGCAGTCAGTGTACAGATATCACCCTGAGAGAGTGGTACTGAAGGAGACCAGTCAGTGTACAGATATCTCCCTGAGGGAGAGGGAATATGAGACACCAGTCAGTGTACAGATATCTCCCTGAGGGAGAGGGACTGAGAGATACCAGTCAGTGTATAGATATCTCCCTGAGGGAGAGGGAATGAGAGACACCAGTCAGTGTACAGATATCTCCCTGAGGGAGAGGGGACTGAGAGACATCAGTGTGAAGAGAGATATCTCCATGAGGGAGAGGGACTGAGATACAGAAGTCAGTGTACAGAAGTGTCCCTGAGGAACAGTGAACTGAGAGACACCAATCAGTGATCAGATATCTCCCTGAGAGGGAGGGAGTGACAGATCCCAGTCAGTGTACAGATATCTCCCTGAGGGAGAGGGTCTGAGAGACACCAGTCAGTGTACAGATATCACCCTGAGAGGGAGGTACTGAGAGACACCAGTCAGTGTATAGATATCACCTGACGGAGAGAGACTGAGAGAGACCAGTCACCGCAACTATATCTCCCTGTGAGGCAGAGAATGAGAGAAACCAGTCCGTGTACAGATATCTCATTGATGGAGAGGGACTGAAAGAACCCGTCAGTGTACATTTATATCCGTTAAAGAGAAGAACTGAGAGACACCAATCAGTGAACAGATATATGCCAGAGGGATAGGGACTGAGGGGCACCAGAAGTGTTCCGATATCTCCCAGGGAGCAAGGGACTGAGAGAAACCAGCCAGTGTACAGATATCTCCCTGATTTGGATGTACTGAGCTAGACCAGTCAGTATATAGATATCTCCCTGAGGGAGAGGGACTGAGAGACACCAGACAGTGTACAGATATCTCGCTGAGAGACAGAGAGACTGAGAGACATCAATCAGATCACAGATATCTCCTTGAGGGAGAGGGACTGAGAGACACCAGTCAGTGCACAGATATCTCCCGGAGGGAGTGGGACCGAGAAGCACCAGTCAGTGTACAGATATCTTCCTGAGGGAGAGGCACTGAGAGACTTCTCAGTTTAAAGATATATCCCAGAGGGAGATGGACTGCGAGACACCAGTCAGTGCACAGATATATCGCTGAGAGACAGAGAGACTGAGAGACTTCAGTCAGTGTACCGATATCTCCTTTAGGGAGACGGATTGAGAGACACCAGTCAGTATACAGATATCTCCCTGAGAGGGAGCAACTGAGAGACACCAGTCAGTGTACAGATTTCTCCCTGAAAGGGAGGGACTGAGAGACACCAGTCAGTGTACAGATATGATCATGAGGGAGGGAGACTGAGAGACACCAATCAGTGTACAGATATCATCCTGAGGGAGAGGGACTGAGAGACAGCAGTCAGTGTACAGATATCACCCAGAGAGGGTGGTACTGAGAGACACCAGTCATTGTATAGATATCTCCATGAGGGAGAGGGAATGAGAGACACCAGCCAGTGTACAGATATCTCACGGAGGGAGAGGGGACTGAGAGACATCAGCCTGAGGACAGATATCTTCCTGAGAGGGAGGTACTAAGAGACACCAGTCAGTATATAGATATCTCCCTGTGTGAGAGGGACTGAGAGACACCAGTCAGCGCAAAGATATCTCCCTGTGAGGCAGAGAATGAGAGAGTCCAGTTCGTGAACAGATATCTCATTGATGGAGAGGGACTGAGAGATACCCGTCAGTGTACATATATGTCCGTTAGTAAAAGGAACTGAGAGGAACTAATCAGTGAACAGATATCTGCCAGAGGGAGAGGGACTGACAGGCAACAGTCAGTGTACCGATATCTCCCAGGGAACGAGGGCCTGAGAGACACCAGTCAGTGTACAGATATCTCCCTGAGTTAGAGGGACTGAGAGACACCATTCAGCGTACATATATCTCCCTGAGGGAGAGGGACTGAGAGATACCAGTCAGTGTACAGATATCTCCCTGAGAGGGAGGGACTGAGGCACACCTAACAGTGTACCGATATCTCCCTGATGGAGATGGACTGAGAGATACCCGTCAGTGTACATATATATCCCTGAGGGAGAGGAACTGAGAGACATCAGTCAATGTATAGACATGTCCATAAGAGAGAGCGACTGAGAGACACCAGTCAGTTTACTGATATCTCCCTGAGAGGGAGGGACTGAGAGACACCAGTCAGTGTACAGATATCTCCCTGAGGGAGAGAGACTGAGAGACACCAGTTAGTGTACAGATATCTCCCTGAGAGTGAGTAACTGGGAGACGCAAGTCAGCGTACTGATGTCTCCCTGAGGGAAAGAAACTGACAGACAGCAGTCAGTGTACAGATATCACACTGAGAGGGTGGTACTGAGAGATACCAGTCAATGTACATATATGTCCGTTAGGGAGAGGAATTGAGAGACACCAATCAGTGAACAGATATCTGCCAGGGGGAGAGGAACTGAGAGGCAACAGTCATTGTACCGATGTCTCCAAGGGAGGGAGGGCCTGAGAGACACCAGCCAGTGTAAAGTTATCTCCCTGAGAGGGAGTTACTGAGAGGCACCAGTCAGTGGGCAGATATCTCCCTGAGCGGGAGTTACTGAGAGGCACCAGTCAGTGTACAGATATCTCCCTGAGAGACACCAGTCAATGTACAGATATCACCCTGAGAGGGAGGGACTGAAGCACACCAAACAGTGTACCGATATGTCGCTGAGGGAGAGGGACTGAGAGATACAAGTCCGTGTACAGATATATCCGTGAGAGTGAGAGGGACTTTGAGACACCAGTCAATGAACAGATATCTCCCTGAGGGGAAGGACCGAGAGACACCATTCATTGTACAGATATCTCCCTGAGGAACAGAGAGACTGAGAGACATCCGCCAGAGTGCAGATATCTCCCTGAGGGAGAGGGACTGAGAGACACCAGTCGGAGTACAAATATCTCCCTGATGGAGATTGGACTGAAAGACACCAGTCAGTGTACAGATATCTACGTGAGAGATTGGGGACTTCGAGACACCATTCAGTATACAGATACATCCGTGAGGGAGAGAGGACAGAATGACACGTGTCAGTGTACAGATATCTCCCTGAGGGAGAGGGACTGAGAGACAGCAGTCAGTGTACAGCTATCTCCCTGAAGGAGAGGGACTGGAAGACATCAGTGAGTGTACAGATTTATTCCCGAGAGGGAGGGACTGCGAGACACCAGTCAGTGTACATATATCACTCTGAGATAGAGGGACTGAGAGATACAAGTCAGTGTACTGATATGTCCCTGAGGGAGTGGGACGGAGAGACACCAGTCAGTGTACAGATATGTGCCTGAAAGAGAGGGACTGAGAGATACCAGTCAGTGTCCCGATATCACCCTGAGGGAGTTGGACTGAGAAGCACCAGGCAGTGTACAGTTCTGCGGCAGTGGGACCAGTACAAACCAGACGGTCTGCAACTGGGCAGGACCGGAACCAAAGTCCTCGGGGGAGTGTTTGCTTGTGCTGTTGGGGAGGAGTTAAACTAATAGGGCAGGGGGATGGGAACCAATGCAGGGAGACAAAGGGAAACAAAAAGGAGACAAAAGCAAAAGACAGAAAGGAGATGAGGAAAAGTGGAGGACAGAGAAACGCAAGGCAAAGAACTAAAAGGGCCACTCTACAGCAAAATTCTAAAAGGACAAAGGTTGTTAACAAAAAAAGCCTGAAGGCTTTGTGTCATAATGCAAGGAGTATCCGTAATAAGGTGGATGAATTAACTGTGCAAATAGATGTTAACAAATATGATGTGATTGCGATTACGGAGACGTGGCTACAGGATGATCAGGGCTGGGAACTCAACATCCAGGGGTATTCAACATTCAGGAAGGATAGAATAAAAGGAAAAAGAGGTGGTTTAGCATTGCTGGTTAAAGGGGAGATTAATGCAATAGTTAGGAAGGACATTAGCTTGGATGATGTGGAATCTATATGGTAGAGCTGCAGAACACCAAAGGGCAAAAAACGTTAGTGGGAGTTGTGTACAGACCTCCAAACAGTAGTAGTGATGTTCGGAAGGGCATCAAACAGGAAATTAGGGGTGCATGCAATAACGGTGCAGCAGTTATAATGGGTGACTTTAATATGCATAAAGATTGGGCTAACCAAACTGGAAGCAATACGGTGCAGATTGATTTCCTGGAGTGCATAAGGGATGGTTTTCTGGACCAATATGTCGAGGAACCAACTAGAGCGGAGGCCATCTTAGACTGGGTGTTGTGCAATGAGAGAGGATTAATTAGCAATCTCGTTGTGCGAGGCCACTTGGGGAAGAGTGACCATAATATGGTGGAATTCTGCATTAGGATGGAGAACGAAACAGTTAATTCAGAGACCATGGTCCAGAACTTAAAGAAGGGTGACTTTGAAGGAATGAGGTATGAATTGGCAAGGATAGATTGGCGAATGAAACTTAAGGGGTTGACTGTGGATGGGCAATGGCAGACATTTAGAGACCGCATGGATGAACTACAACAATTGTACATTCCTGTCTGACGTAAAAATAAGAAAGGGAAGGTGGCTCAACCGTGGCTATCAAGGGAAATCAGGGATAGTATTAAAGCCAAGGAAGTGGCATACAAATTGGCCAGAAATAGCAGCGAACCGGGGGAGTGAGAGAAATTTAGAACTCAGCAGAGGAAGACAAAGGGCAGGAAAAATGGAGTACGAGAAGAATCTTGCAGCGAACATTAAGACGGATTGCACAAGTTTCTATAGCTATGTAAAGAGAAAAAGGTTAGTAAAGACAAACGTAGGTACTCTGCAGTCAGAAACAGGGGAAGTAATATCGGGGAACAAAGAAATGGCGGACCACTTTGGTTCGGTATTCACAAAGGAGGACACCAACAACCTTCCAGATATAAAAGGGGTCAGAGGGTCTAGTAAGGAGGAGGAACTGAGGGAATCGTTATTTGTCAGGAAATTGTGTTGGGGAAATTGATGGGATTGAAGGCCGATAAATCCCCAGGGCCTGATGGACTGCATCCCAGAGTACTTAAGGAGGTGGCCTTGGAAATAGCGGATGCATTGACAGTAATTTTCCAACATTCCATTGACTCTGGATCAGTTCCTATCGAGTGGAGGGTCGCCAATGTAACCCCACTTTTTACAAAAGGAGGGAGAGAGAAAACAGGGAATTATAGACAAGTCAGCCTGACATGGGTAGTGGATAAGATGATGGAATCAATTATTAAGGATGTCATAGCAGCGCATTTGGAAATAGATGAAATGATAGGTCCAAGTCAGCATGGATTTGTGATAGGGAAATCATGCTTAACAAATCTTCTGGAATTATTTGAGGATGTTTTCAGTGGAGTGGACAAGGGAGAACCATTGATGTGGTATATTTGTACTTTCAGAAGGCTTTCGACAAGGTCCCACACAAGAGATTAATGTGCAACGTTAATACACATGGGATTGGGGGTAGTGTGCTGACATGGTTTGAGAACTGGTTGTCTGACAGGAAGCAAAGTGTAGGAGTAAATGGGGACTTTTCAGAATGGCAGGCGGTGACTCGTGGGGTACCGCATGGTTCTGTGCTGGGGCCCCAGCTGTTTACACTGTACGTTAATGATTTAGACGAGGGGATTAAATGTAGTATCTCCAAATTTGCGGATGACACTAAGTTGGGTGGCAGTGTGAGCTGCGAGGAGGATGCTATGAGGCTGCAGAGCGACTAAGATAGGTTAGGTGAGTGGGCAAATGCATGGCAGATGAAGTATAATGTGGATAAGTGTGAAGTTATCCACTTTGGTGGTAACAACAGAGAGACAGACTATTATCTGAATGGTGACAGATTAGGAAAGGGGGAGGTGCAACCTGGGTGGAATGGTTATCAGTCATTGAAGGTTGGCATGCAGGTACAGCAGGCGGTTAAGAAAGCAAATGGCATGTTGGCCTTCATAGCGAGGGGATTTGAGTACAGGGGCAGGGATGTGTTGCTACAGTTGTACAGGGCCTTGGTGAGGCCACATCTGGAGTGTTGTGTACAGTTTTGGACTCCTAACTTGAGGAAGGACATTCTTGCTATTGAGGGAGTGCAGCGAAGGTTCACCAGACTGATTCCCAGGATGGCGGGACTGAACTATCAACAAAGACTGGATCAATTGGGCTTGTATTCACTGGAGTTCAGAAGAATGAGAGGGGACCTCATAGAAACGATTACAATTCTGATGGGTTTAGACAGGTTAGATGCAGGAAGAATGTTCCCAATGTTGGGGAAGTCCAGAATCAGTGGTCACAGTCTAAGGATAATGGGTAAGCCATTTAGGACCGAGATGAGGAGAAAATTCTTCACTCAGAGAATGGTGAACCTGTGGAATTCTCTACCACAGAAAGTTGAGAAGGCCAATTCACTAAATTTATTCAAAAAGGAGTTAGATGTAATCATTACTACGAGAGGGAATCAAGGGTTATGGCGAGAAAGCAGGATTGGGGTACTGAAGTTACATTTTCAGCAATGAACTCATTGAATGGCGGTGCAGGCTAGAAGGTCCGAATAGCCTACTCCTGCACCAATGTTCTATGTTTCTGTGTCCCTGAGGGAGTGGGACTGAGAAGCACAAGTCAGTGTACAGATATCTCTCTTCGGAAGAGGGATTGAGAGACACCAGTCAGTGCACAGATATCTCCCTGAGAGGGTGGCAACTGAGAGACGCCAGTCAGTGTGCAGATGTCTCCCTGAGGGAGAGGGACTGACAGACAGCAGTCAGTGTACAGATATCACCTTGAGAGGGAGGGACTGAGGCAAACCGTTCCCTGTATAGATATCTCCCTGAGAGATTGGGGACTTAGAGACACCAGTCAGTGTACAGATATATCCCTGAGGGAGAGGGACTGTTGACAACAGTCAGTTTACAGCTATCTCCCTGAAGGAGAGGTACTGAGAGACAAAAGTTAGTGTACAGATATCACTCTGAGAGTGAGCGACTGAGAGAAACAAGTCAGTATACAGATATGTCCTTGAGGGAGGGGGACTGATAGATGCCAGTCAGTGTACATATGTGTCCGTGAAAGAGAGGGACTGAGAGACACCAGTCAATGTACAGATATGACCATGAGGGTGAGCGACCGAGAGACACCAGTCAGTTTACTGATATCTCCCTGAGAGGGAGGGACTGAGAGACACCATTCAGTGTACAAATATGTCCCTGAGGGACAGGCACTGCGATACCAGCCAGTGTACAGATATCTCCCTGAGAGGGAGGGACTGAGAGACGCCAGTCAGTGTACAGATATCTGCCTGAGGGAGAGGGCATGAGAGAGAGCAGTCAGTGTACAGACATCACCCTGAGAGGGAAATACTGAGAGGCACCAGTCAGTGTACAGATATGTCGCTGGGGGAAAGGGACTGAGAGACACCAGTCAGTGTACAGATATGTCCCTGAGAGAGATGCACTGAGAGACACCGTTCAGTGCACAGATATTTCCCTGGGGAAGAGGGACTGACTGACCAGTCAGTGTACAGATATCTGCCTGAGAGACAGAGAGACTGAGAGACATCAGTCAGAGGACAGATATCTCACTGAGGGAGAGTGGACTGAGAGACACCAGTTAGTGAACAGATACCTCCCTGAAAGAGAGGGACTGAGAGACGCCAGTGGGTGTACAGATATCTGCCTGAGGGAGAGGGACTGAGAGACACCAGTCAGTGTACAGACATCACCCTGAGAGGGAAGTACTGAGAGATACCAGTCAGTGTACAGATATCTCGCTGAGGGACAACGACTGAGGGACACCAGTCAATGTACAGATATCACTCTGAGAGCGAGGGCTGAGAGACACCAGTCAGTGTACAGATATGTCGCTGGGGTTGAGTGACAGAGATATACCAGTCAGTGTACAGATATGTCCCTGAGAGAGAGGGTCTGAGAGACACCGGTCAGTGTACAGATATCCCCCTGGAGGAGAGAGTCTGAGAGACAACATTCAGTGTACAAATGTGTCCTGAGGGCGAGGGACTGAGGGACAACAGTCAGCGTACAGATATCTCCCTGAGAGGGAGTGACTGAGAGATACCGGTCAGTTTACTGATATCTCTCTGAGAGGGATGGACTGAGAGACACCAGTCAGTGTACAGCTATGTCCCTGTGGGTGAGGGACTGAGCGACACCAGACAGTGTACAGATATCTCCCTGAGGGAGAGGGACTGAGAGGCGCCAGTCAGTACACAGATATATCCCTGAGGGAGAGGGACTGAGAGACACCAGTCAGTGAAGAGATAACTGCCTGAGAGACAGAGAGTGAGATATCAGTCAGTGAACAGATATCCTCCTGAGGGAGAGGGACTGAGAGATACCAGTCAGTGTACAGATACCAACTTGAGGGAGAGGGACTGAGAGACTCCAGTCAGTGTACAGATATCACCCTGAGAGGGAGGGACTGTGAGAAACCAGTCAGTATAAAGATAACTCCCTGAGAGACAGAGAGACTGAGAGACATCAGTCAGAGGACAGATATCTCCCTGAGGGAGAGGGACTGAGCGACAGCATTCAGTGCACAGATGTGTCCTGAGGGCGAGGGACTGAGAGAAAACAGTCAGTGTACAGATATCTACCTGAGGGAGAGGAACTGAGAGACACAAGTCAATGTACAGATATATCCCTGATGGAAATGGACTGAGAGATATCCGTCAATGTACAGATATGTCCATGAGGGAGAGCAACTGAGAGACACCAGTCAGTTTACTGATATCTCCTTGAGAGGGACGTACTGAGAGGCATCAGTCAGTGTACAGATATGTCCCTGCGAGACTGGGAATGAGAGACCAGTCAGTGACAGATATCTCCCTGAGGGAGAGGGACTGAGAGACAGCAGTCAGTGAACAGATATCTCCCTGAGGGATAGGCACTGCGAGACCAACCAGTGTACCGATATCTCCCTGAGAGATATCAGTCAGTGTACAGATATCTTCCTGAGGGAGAGAGACTGAGAGACACCAGTCAGTGTACAGATATCACCGTGAAAAATAGAGAGAATGAGAGACATCAGTCAGTGTACAGACATGTCGCTGGGGGAAAGGAACTGAGAGACACCAGTCGGTGTACAGATATCTCCCTGAGGGAGAGTGGACTGAGAGACACCAGTTAGTGAAAAGATACCTCCCTGAGAGGGAGGGACTGAGAGACGCTAGTCAGTGTACAGATATCTGCCTGAGGGAGAGGGACTGAGAGACACCAGTCAGTGTACTTACATCACCCTGAGAAGGAGGTATTGAGAGACACCAGTCACTGTACAGATATCTCTCTGAGGGACAGGGACTGAGGGACACCAGTTAGTGTGCAGATATAATTCTGAGAGCGAGGGCTGAGAGACACCAGTCAGTGTACAGATATGTCCCTAAGAGAGAGGGTCTGAGAGACACCGATCAGTGTACAGATATCTCTCTGGGGGAGAGAGTCTGAGAGACAACATTCAGTGTAGAAATGTGTCCTGAGGGCGAGGGACTGAGAGACAACAGTCAGTGTACAGATATCACCCAGAGAGGGAGGTACTGAGAGAGACCAGTCAGTGTGTAGATATCTCCCTGAGGGAGAGGGACGAAGAGACATCAGTCAGTGTACAGATATCTCCCTGAGTGAGAGTGGACTCAGTGAGACCAGTCAGTGTACAGATATCTCCCTGAGGGAGAGGTACTGAGAGACCCCAGTCAGTGTACAGATATCACACTGAGAAAGAGGTACTGAGAGACACCAGTCAGAGTTCAGACATCTCCGTGAGGGAGACGGATAGTGACGCACCAGTCAGTGTGCAGATATGTCGCAGAGGGAGAGGGACGAAGAGACATCAGTCAGTGTACAGATATCTCCCTGAGAGGGAGGTACTGAGAAACATCAGTCAGTGTACAGATATGTCTCTTTGAGAGAGGGACTGTGAGATACCAGTCGGTGTACAGATATTTCCTGGGAGAGAGGGACTGAGGGAGACCTGTATATGTACATATATCTTTGAGGGGGAGGCACTGAGAGACACCATCAGTGTACAGATGTGTCCTGAGGGAGAGGGACTGAGATACAACAGTCAGTTACAGATATGTCCCTGAGGGAGAGGGTCTGAGAGGCGCCAATCAGTGTACAGATATGTCCCTGATGGATAGGCACTGCGAGACCAGCCAGTGCACAGATATCTCCCTGAGAAACATAGAGACTGAGAGATATCGTCAGTGTACAGATATCTTCCTGAGGGAGAGGTACTGAGAGACACCAGTCAGTGAACAGATATGTCCCTGAGGGAGAGTGCACTGAGAGACACCAGTCAGTGTACAGAAAATTGCCTGAGGGAGAGGGACTGAGAGACACCAGTCATTGTACAGATATCACCGTGAGAAATATAGATACTGAGAGACATCAGTCAGAGTGCAGATATCTCCCTGAGGGAGAGGAACTGAGAGACACCAGTCGGTGTACAGATATCTCCCTGAGGGAGAGTGGACTGTGAGACACGAGTCAGTGTACAGATATCGACCTGAGTGATTAGATACTTCGAGACACCAGTCCGTATACAGATATATCTCTGAGAGAGAGGGAATGAGAGACAGCAATCAGTGTACAGCTCTCTCGCTGAAGGAGAGGGACTGCAAGACATCAGTGAGTGTACAGATATCTTCCCGAGAGGGAGGGACTGAGAGATACAAGTCAGTGTATAGATATCTCCCTGAGATGGAGGGACTGAGATATACAAGTCAGTGTACATATATCTCCCTGAAAGAGAGGGTCTGAGAGGCACCAGTCAGTGCACAGATATATCCGTGAGAGGGAGGGACTGAGAGACACCAGTGAGTGTACAGATATCTCCCTAAGGGAGTGGGACTGAGAAGCACCATTCAGTGTACAGATATCTCCCTGCTGGAGATGGACGAAGAGACATCAGTCAGTGTACAGATACCTCCCAGAGGGAGAGGGACTGACAGACACCAGTCAGTGCACAGATATCTCCCGGAGAGGGAGCATATGAGAGACTCGATTCAGTGTACATATGTTTCCCTGAGTGAGAGGGACTGAGAGACACCATTCAGTGTGCAGATATCTCCCTGATGGAGATGGACGAAGAGACATCAGTCAGTGTACAGATATATCCCTGAGTGAGAGTGGACTGAGAGACACCAGTCAGTAAACAGATATCTCCCTGAGAGGGAAGGACTGAGAGACACCAGTCAGTGTACAGATATCACCCTGCAGGGAGGTACAAAGAAGCACCAGTCAGTGTACAGATATGTCTCTGGTGGAGAGGGACTGAGAGACAACAGTCAGTGTACAGATATGTCCCTGAGGGACAGGCACTGCGAGACCAGCCAGTGTACAGATATCTCCCTGAGAAACATAGAGACTGAGAGATATCAGTCAGTGTACAGATATCTTCCTGAGGGAGAGTGACTGAGAGACAACAGTCAGTTTACTGATATCACCCTGAGTTAGAAGGACTGAATGACACCGGTCTGTGAACAATTATCTGCATGAGGGTTAGGGATTAAGACACCAGTCAGTGCACAGATATCTCCCTGAGGAAGAGGGACTGAGGGACACCAGTAAGTGTACAGATATCTTCCTGAAAGGGAGGGACAGAGAGACACCAGTCAGTGTACAGCTACCTCTCTGATGTAGTGGGACTGAGAGACACCAGTCAGTGTTCAGATATGTCCCTGAGTGAGAGGGACAGAGAGACCAGTCTGTTTAAAGATATCTCCCTGAGAGTCAGAGAGACTGAGAGTTATCAGTCCAGTATACAGGTATCACCCTGAGGGGGAGGTACTGAGAGACACCAGTCAGTGTGTACAGATATCAAACTGAGAGGGAGCGACTGAGAGACACCAGTCAGTGTACAGATATCTCGCTGAGGGAGAGGGACTGAGAGACAACAGTCAGTGTACAGATATCACCCTGAGAGGGAGGTACTGAGAGACACCAGACAGTGTGTAGATATCTCCCTGAGGGAGAGGGACGAAGAGACATCAGTCAGTGTACAGATGTCTCCCTGAGTGAGAGTGGACTGAGTGAGACCAGTCAGTGTACAGATATCTCCCTGAGGGAGAGGTACTGAGAGACCCCAGTCAGTGTACAGATATCACACTGAGAAAGAGGTACTGAGAGACACCAGTCAGAGTTCAGACATCTCCGTGAGGGAGACGGATAGTGACGCACCAGTCAGTGTGCAGATATGTCGCAGAGGGAGAGGGACGAAGAGACATCAGTCAGTGTACAGATATCTCCCTGAGAGGGAGGTACTGAGAAACATCAGTCAGTGTACAGATATGTCTCTTTGAGAGAGGGACTGAGAGACACCAGTCAGTGTACAGATATGTCCCTGAGTGAGAGGGACAGAGAGACCAGTCTGTTTAAAGATATCTCCCTGAGAGTCAGAGAGACTGAGAGTTATCAGTCCAGTATACAGGTATCACCCTGAGAGGGAGGTACTGAGAGACACCAGTCAGTGTGTACAGATATCAAACTGAGAGGGAGCGACTGAGAGACACCAGTCAGTGTACAGATTTGTCGCTTTAGAGAGGGACTGAGAGACACCAGTCTGTGCATAGATATGTCCTGAGAGAGAGGGACTGAGGGACTCCAGTCAGTGTACATATATCTCCCTGAAAGAGAGGCACTGAGAGACACACATCAGTGTGCAGTTAACTCCATGAGGGAGAGGGACTGAAAGACACAAGTCAGTGAAAAGATATCTCCCTGAGAGGGAGGGACTGAGAGACGCCAGTCAGTGTACAGATATCTCCCTGAGAGAGAGGCACTGAGAGACACACATCAGTGTGCAGTTAACTCCATGAGGGAGAGGGACTGAAAGACACAAGTCAGTGAAAAGATATCTTCCTGAGAGGGAGGGACTGAGAGACGCCAGTCAGTGTACAGATATCTCCCTGAGGGAGAGGTACTGAGAGACCCCAGTCAGTGTACAGATATCACACTGAGAAAGAGGTACTGAGCGACACCAGTCAGAGTTCAGACATCTCCGTGAGGGAGACGGATAGTGACGCACCTGTCAGTGTACAGATATGTCGCTGCGGGAGAGGGACAGTGCGACCAGTCAGTGTACAGATAACTCCCTGAGAGACAGGAAGACGGAAGTCATCAGTCAGAGTACAGATATCTCCCTGAGGGAGAGGGACGAAGAGACATCAGTCAGTGTACAGATATCTACCTGAGTGAGAGTGGACTGAGAGAGACCAGTCAGTGAACAGATATCTCCCTGAGAGGGAGGTACTGAGAAACATCAGTCAGTGTACAGATATGTCGCTTTGAGAGAGGGACTGTGAGACACCAGTCGGTGTACAGATATGTCCTGGGAGAGAGGGACTGAGGGACACCAGTATATGTACAGATATCTGTCTGAGGGGGAGGCACTGAGAGACACCATTCAGTGTACAGATGTGTCCTGAGGGAGAGGGGCTGAGATACAACAGTCAGTTACAGATATGTCCTTGAGGGATAGGCACTGCGAGACCAGCCAGTGTACAGATATCTCCCTGAGAAACATAGAGACTGAGAGCTATCGTCAGTGTACAGATATCTTACGGAGGGAGAGGAACTGAGAGACACCAGTCAGTGCACATATATCTCCCTGAGGGAGAGTGCACTGAGAGTCACCAGTCAGTGTAAAGAAAATTGCCGGAGGGAGAGTGCACTGAGAGACACCAGTGAGTGTACAGATATCTTCCTGATGGGGAGGGACTGAGAGACACCAGTCAGTGTACAGATATGTCCCTGAGTGAGAGGGACAGAGAGACCAGTCTGTTTAAAGATATCTCCCTGAGAGTCAGAGAGACTGAGTGTCATCAGTCCAGTATACAGGTATCTCCCTGAGGGAGATGGACTGAGAGACACCAGTCAGTGTACAGATATCACCCAGAGAGGGAGGTACTGGGAGAGACCAGTCAGTGTGTAGATATCTCCCTGAGGGAGAGGGACGAAGAGACATCAGTCAGTGTACAGATATCTCCCTGAGTGAGAGTGGACTGAGAGAGACCAGTCAGTGTACAGATATCTCCATGAGCGAGAGGTACTGAGAGACCCCAGTCAGTGTACAGATATCACACTGAGAAAGAGGTAATCAGAGACACCAGTCAGAGTTCAGACATCTCCGTGAGGGAGACGGATAGTGATGCACCAGTCAGTGTGCAGATATGTCGCTGAGGGAGAGGGACGAAGAGACATCAGTCAGTGTACAGATATCTCCCTGAGAGGGAGGTACTGAGAAACATCAGTCAGTGTACAGATATGTCTCTTTGAGAGATGGACTGTGAGACACCAGTCGGTGTACAGATATGTCCTGGGAGAGAGGGACTGAGGGAGACCTGTATATGTACATATATCTTTGAGGGCGAGGCACTGAAAGACACCAGTCAGTGTACAGATGTGTCCTGAGGGAGAGGGACTGAGATACAACAGTCAGTTACAGATATGTCCCTGAGGGAGAGGGTCTGAGAGGCACCAATCAGTGTACATATATGTCCCTGAGGGATAGGCACTGCGAGACCAGCCAGTGTACAGATATCTCCCTGAGAAACATAGAGACTGAGATATATCGTCAGTGTACAGATATCTTCCTGAGGGAGAGGAACTGAGAGACACCAGTCAGTGAACAGATATCTCCCTGAGGTAGAGGGACTGAGAGACACCAGTCATTGTACAGATATCACCGTGAGAAATATAGATACTGAGAGACATCAGTCAGAGTGCAGATATCTCCCTGAGGGAGAGTGGACTGTGAGACACGAGTCAGTGTACAGATATCGTCCTGAGAGGTTAGATACTTCGAGCCACCAGTCCGCATACAGATATATCTCTGAGAGAGAGGGAATGAGAGACAGCAGTCAGTGTGCAGCTCTCTCCATGTAGGAGAGGGACTGCAAGACATCAGTGAGTGTACAGATATCTTCCCGAG
This sequence comes from Pristiophorus japonicus, assembly GCF_044704955.1. Classification (NCBI taxonomy): domain Eukaryota; kingdom Metazoa; phylum Chordata; class Chondrichthyes; family Pristiophoridae; genus Pristiophorus; species Pristiophorus japonicus. The sequence continues at coordinate 313,037 of NW_027254419.1, read as the reverse complement.
AGGGAGGGACTGAGAGATACAAGTCAGTGTACAGATATCTCCCTGAGAGGGAGGGACTGAGATATACAAGTCAGTCTACATATATCTCCCTGAAAGAGAGGGTCTGAGAGGCACCAGTCAGTGCACAGATATATCCGTGAGAGGGAGGGACTGAGAGACACCAGTGAGTGTACAGATATCTCCCTGAGGGAGTGGGACTGAGAAGTACCATTCAGTGTACAGATATCTCCCTGCTGGAGATGGACTAAGAGACATCAGTCAGTGTACAGATACCTCCCTGCTGGAGATGGACGAAGAGACATCAGTCAGTGTACAGATACCTCCCAGAGGGAGAGGGACTGACAGACACCAGTCAGGGCACAGATATCTCCCGGAGAGGGAGCATATGAGAGACTCGATTCAGTGTACAGATGTTTCCCTGAGTGAGAGCGACTGAGAGACACTATTCAGTGTGCAGATATCTCCCTGATGGAGATGGACGAAGAGACATCAGTCAGTGTACAGATATATTCCTGAGTGAGAGAGGACTGAGAGACACCAGTCAGTAAACAGATATCTCCCTGAGAGGGAAGGACTGAGAGACACCAGTCAGTGTACAGATATCACCCTTCAGGGAGTTACAAAGAAGGACCAGTCAGTGTACAGATATGTCTCTGGTGGAGAGGGACTGAGAGACAACAGTCAGTGTATAGATATTCCCTGAGGGACAGGCACTACGAGACCAGCCAGTGTACAGATATCTCCCTGAGAAACATAGAGACTGAGAGATATCAGTCAGTGTACAGATGTCTTCCTGAGGGAGAGTGACTGAGAGACAACAGTCAGTTAACTGATATCATCCTGAGTTAGAAGGACTGAATGACACCGTTCTGTGAACAATTATCTACATGAGGGTTAGGGATTGAGACACCAGTCAGTGCACAGATATCTCCCTGAGGAAGAGGGAAAGAGAGCAACCAGTAAGTGTACAGATATCTTCCTGAAAGGGAGGGACAGAGAGACACCAGTCAGTGTACAGCTACCTCTCTGATGTAGTGGGACTGAGAGACACCAGTCAGTGTACAGATATGTCCCTGAGTGAGAGGGACAGAGAGACCAGTCTGTTTAAAGATATCTCCCTGAGAGTCAGAGAGACTGAGAGTTATCAGTCCAGTTTTCAGGTATCAACCTGAGAGGGAGGTACTGAGAGGCAGCAGTCAGTGTACAGATATCACCCTGAGAGGGAGGTACTGAGAGACACCAGTCAGTGTGTACAGATATCAAACTGAGAGGGAGCGACTGAGAGACAACAGTCAGTGTACAGATATCTCGCTGAGGGAGAGGGACTGAGAGACAACAGTCAGTGTGCAGATATCACCCTGAGAGGGAGGTACTGAGAGACACCAGTCAGTGTGTACAGATATCAAACTGAGAGGGAGCGACTGAGAGACACCAGTCAGTGTACAGATTTGTCGCTAGGAGAGAGGGACTGAGAGACACCAGTCTGTGTACAGATATGTCCTGAGAGAGAGGGACTGAGATACAACAGTCAGTTACAGATATGTCCTTGAGGGAGAGGGTCTGAGAGGCGCCAATCAGTGTACAGATATGTCCCTGATGGATAGGCACTGCGAGACCAGCCAGTGTACAGATATCTCCCTGAGAAACATAGAGACTGAGAGATATCGTCAGTGTACAGATATCTTCCTGAGGGAGAGGAACTGAGAGACACCAGTCAGTGAACAGATATCTCCCTGAGGGAGAGTGCACTGAGAGACACCAGTCAGTGTACAGAAAATTGCCTGAGGGAGCGGGACTGAGAGACACCAATCATTGTACAGATATCACCGTGAGAAATATAGATACTGAGAGACATCAGTCAAAGTGCAGATATCTCCCTGAGGCAGAGGAACTGAGAGACACCAGTCGGTGTACAGATATCTCCCTGAGGGAGAGTGGACTGTGAGACACGAATCAGTGTACAGATATCATCCTGAGAGATTAGATACTTCGAGACACCAGTCCGTATACAGATATATCTCTGAGAGAGAGGGAATGAGAGACAGCAATCAGTGTACAGCTCTCTCGCTGAAGGAGAGGGACTGCAAGACATCAATGAGTGTACATATATCTTCCCGAGAGGGAGAGACTGAGAGAAACAAGTCAGTGTACAGATATCTCCCTGAGATGGAGGGACTGAGATATACAAGTCAGTGTACATATATCTCGCTGAAAGAGAGGGTCTGAGAGGCACCAGTCAGTGCACAGATATATCCGTGAGAGGGAGGGACTGAGAGACACCAGTGAGTGTACAGATATCTCCCTAAGGGAGTGGGACTGAGAAGCACCATTCAGTGTACAGATATCTCCTTGCTGGAGATGGAAGAAGAGACATCAGTCAGTGTACAGATACCTCCCAGAGGGAGAGGGACTGACAGACACCAGTCAGTGCACAGATATCTCCCGGAGAGGGAGCATATGAGAGACTCGATTCGGTGTTCAGATGTTTCCCTGAGTGAGAGGGACTGAGAGACACCATTCAGTGTGCAGATATCTCCCTGATGGAGATGGACGAAGAGACATCAGTCAGTGTAAAGATATATTCCTGAGTGAGAGTGGACTGAGAGACACCAGTCAGTAAACAGATATCTCCCTGAGAGGGAAGGACTGAGAGACACCAGTCAGTGTACAGATATCACCCTGCAGGGAGGTACAAAGAAGCACCAGTCAGTGTACAGATATGTCTCTGGTGGAGAGGGACTGAGAGACAACAGTCAGTGTACAGATATGTCCCTAGGGACAGGCACTGCGAGACCAGCCAGTGTACAGATATCTCCCTGAGAAACATAGAGACTGAGAGATATCAGTCAGTGTACAGATATCTTCCTGAGGGAGAGTGACTGAGAGACAACAGTCAGTTTACTGATATCACCCTGAGTTAGAAGGACTGAATGACACCGGTCTGTGAACAATTATCTACATGAGGGTTAGGGATTGAGACACCAGTCAGTGCACAGATATCTCCCTGAGGAAGAGGGACTGAGAGCAACCAGTAAGTGTACAGATATCTTCCTGAAAGGGAGGGACAGAGAGACACCAGTCAGTGTACAGCTACCTCTCTGATGTAGTGGGACTGAGAGACACCAGTCAGTGTACAGATATGTCCCTGAGTGAGAGGGACAGAGAGACCAGTCTGTTTAAAGATATCTCCCTGAGAGTCAGAGAGACTGAGAGTTATCAGTCCAGTATACAGGTATCACCCTGAGAGGGTGGTACTGAGAGACAGCAGTCAGTGCACAGATATCACCCTGAGAGGGAGGTACTGAGAGACACCAGTCAGTGTGTACAGATATCAAACTGAGAGGGAGCGACTGAGAGACACCAGTCAGTGTACAGATATCTCGCTGAGGGAGAGGGACTGAGAGACAACAGTCAGTGTACAGATATCACCCTGAGAGGGAGGTACTGAGAGACACCAGTCAGTGTGTACAGATATCAAACTGAGAGGGAGCGATTGAGAGACACCTGTCTGTGTACAGATATGTCCTGAGAAAGAGGGACTGAGATACTCCAGTCAGTGTACATATATCTCCCTGAAAGAGAGGCACTGAGAGACACATATCGTTGTTCAGATAACTCCATGAGGGAGAGGGACTGAGAGACACAAGTAAGTGAAAAGATATCTCTCTGAGAGGGAGGGACAGAGGGACTCCAGTTAGTGTACATATATCTCCCTGAGAGAGAGGCACTGAGAGACACACATCAGTGTGCAGATAACTCCATGAGGGAGAGGGACTGAAAGACACAAGTCAGTGAAAAGATATCTCCCTGAGAGGGAGGGACTGAGAGACGCCAGTCAGTGTACAGATATCTCCCTGAGGGAGAGGTACTGAGAGACCCCAGTCAGTGTACAGATATCACACTGAGAAAGAGGTACTGAGAGACACCAGTCAGAGTTCAGACATCTCCGTGAGGGAGACGGATAGTGACGCACCAGTCAGTGTACAGATATGTCGCTGCGGGAGAGGGACAGTGCGACCAGTCAGTGTACAGATAACTCCCTGAGAGACAGGGAGACGGAAGTCATCAGTCAGAGTACAGATATCTCCCTGAGGGAGAGGGACGAAGAGACATCAGTCAGTGTACAGATATCTACCTGAGTGAGAGTGGACTGAGAGAGACCAGTCAGTGAACAGATATCTCCCTGAGAGGGAGGTACTGAGAAACATCAGTCAGTGTACAGATATGTCGCTTTGAGAGAGGGACTGTGAGACACCAGTCGGTTTACAGATATGTCCTGGGAGAGAGGGACTGAGGGACACCAGTATATGTACAGATATCTGCCTGAGGGGGAGGCACTGAGAGACACCATTCAGTGTACAGATGTGTGCTGAGGGAGAGGGGCTGAGATACAACAGTCAGTTACAGATATGTCCCTGAGGGATAGGCACTGCGAGACCAGCCAGTGTACAGATATCTCCCTGAGAAACATAGAGACTGAGAGCTATCGTCAGTGTACAGATATCTTCCGGAGGGAGAGGAACTGAGAGACACCAGTCAGTGAACAGATATCTCCCTGAGGGAGAGTGCACTGAGAGTCACCAGTCAGTGTAAAGAAAATTGCCGGAGGGAGAGTGCACTGAGAGACACCAATGAGTGTACAGATATCTTCCTGATGGGGAGGGACTGAGAGACACCAGTCAGTGTACAGATATGTCCCTGAGTGAGAGGGACAGAGAGACCAGTCTGTTTAAAGATATCTCCCTGAGAGTCAGAGAGACTGAGTGTCATCAGTCCAGTATACAGGTATCTCCCTGAGGGAGATGGACTGAGAGACAGCAGTCAGTGTACAGATATCACCCTGAGAGGGAGGTAGTGAGAGACACCAGTCAGTGTACAGATATCTCGCTGAGAGGGAGGTACTGAGCGACGCCAATCAGAGTACAAATAACTCGCTGAGGGAGAGGGACTGAGAGACACCAGTCAGTGTACAGATATCACCCAGAGAGGGAGGTACTGGGAGAGACCAGTCAGTGTGTAGATATCTCCCTGAGGGAGAGGGACGAAGAGACATCAGTCAGTGTACAGATATCTCCCTGAGTGAGAGTGGACTGAGAGAGACCAGTCTGTGTACAGATATCTCCCTGAGGGAGAGGTACTGAGAGACCCCAGTCAGTGTACAGATATCACACTGAGAAAGAGGTAATGAGAGACACCAGTCAGATTTCAGACATCTCCGTGAGGGAGATGGATAGTGACGCACCAGTCAGTGTGCAGATATGTCGCTGAGGGAGAGGGACAAAGAGACATCAGTCAGTGTACAGATATATCCCTGAGAGGGAGGTACTGAGAAACATCAGTCAGTGTACAGATATGTCTCTTTGAGAGAGGGACTGTGAGACACCATTCGGTGTACAGATATGTCCTGGGAGAGAGGGACTGATGGAAACCAGTATATGTACATATATCTTTGAGGGGGAGGCACTGAGAAACACCAGTCAGTGTACAGATGTGTCCTGAGGGAGAGGGACTCAGATACAACAGTCAGTTACAGATATGTCCCTGAGGGAGAGGGTCTGAGAGGCGCCAATCAGTGTACATATATGTCCCTGAGGGATAGGCACTGCGAGACCAGCCAGTGTACAGATATCTCCCTGAGAAACACAGAGACTGAGAGATATCGTCAGTGTACAGATATCTTCCTGAGGGAGAGGAACTGAGAGACACCAGTCAGTGAACAGAAAATTTCCTGAGGGAGAGGGACTGAGAGACACCAGTCATTGTACAGATATCATCGTGAGAAATATAGATATTGAGAGACATCAGTCAGAGTGCAGATATCTCCCTGAGGGAGAGGAACTGAGAGACACCAGTCGGTGTACAGATATCTCCCTGAGGGAGAGTGGACTGTGAGACACGAGTCAGTGTACAGATATCGTCCTGAGAGATTAGATACTTCGAGACACCAGTCCGTATACAGATATATCTCTGAGAGAGAGGGAATGAGAGACAGCAATCAGTGTACAGCTCTCTCGCTGAAGGAGAGGGACTGCAAGACATCAGTGAGTGTACAGATATCTTCCCGAGAGGGAGGGACTGAGAGATACAAGTCAGTGTACAGATATCTCCCTGAGAGGGAGGGACTGAGATATACAAGTCAGTGTACATATATCTCCCTGAAAGAGAGGGTCTGAGAGGCACCAGTCAGTGCACAGATATCTCCCTGAGGGAGTGGGACTGAGAAGCACCATTCAGTGTACAGATATCTCCCTGCTGGAGATGGACGAAGAGACATCAGTCAGTGTACAGATACCTCCCTGCTGGAGATGGACGAAGAGACATCAGTCAGAGTACAGATACCTCCCAGAGGGAGAGGGACTGACAGACACCAGTCAGGGCACAGATATCTCCCGGAGAGGGAGCATATGAGAGACTCGATTCAGTGTACAGATGTTTCCCTGAGTGAGAGGGACTGAGAGACACCATTCAGTGTGCAGATATCTCCCTGATGGAGATGGACGAAGAGACATCAGTCAGTGTGCAGATATATTCCTGAGTGAGAGTGGACTGAGAGACACCAGTCAGTGTACAGATATGTCTCTGGTGGAGAGGGACTGAGAGACAACAGTCAGTGTATAGATATTCCCTGAGGGACAGGCACTGCGAGACCAGCCAGTGTACAGATATCTCCCTGAGAAACATAGAGACTGAGAGATATCAGTCAGTGTACAGATATCTTCCTGAGGGAGAGTGACTGAGAGACAACAGTCAGTTTACTGATATCATCCTGAGTTAGAAGGACTGAATGACACCGTTCTGTGAACAATTATCTACATGAGGGTTAGGGATTGAGACACCAGTCAGTGCACAGATATCTCCCTGAGGAAGAGGGAATGAGAGCAACCAGTAAGTGTACAGATATCTTCCTGAAAGGGAGGGACAGAGAGACACCAGTCAGTGTACAGCTACCTCTCTGATGTATTGGGACTGAGAGACAACAGTCAGTGTACAGATATGTCCCTGTGTGAGAGAGACAGAGAGACCAGTCTGTTTAAAGATATCTCCCTGAGAGTCAGAGAGACTGAGAGTTATCAGTCCAGTATACAGGTATCAACCTGAGAGGGAGTTACTGAGAGACGGCAGTCAGTGTACAGATATCACCCTGAGAGGGAGGTACTGAGAGACACCAGTCAGTGTGTACAGATATCAAACTGAGAGGGAGCGATTGAGAGACAACAGTCAGTGAACAGATATCTCGCTGACGGAGAGGGACTGAGAGACAACAGTCAGTGTACAGATATCACCCTGAGAGGGAGGTACTGAGAGACACCAGTCAGTGTGTACAGATATCAAACTGAGAGGGAGCGACTGAGAGACACCAGTCAGTGTACAGATTTGTCGCAAGGAGAGAGGGACTGAGAGACACCAGTCTGTGTACAGATATGTCCTGAGAGAGAGGGACTGAGGGACTCCAGTCAGTGTACATATATCTCCCTGAGAGAGAGGCACTGAGAGACACATATCAGTGTTCAGATAACTCCATGAGGGAGAGGGACTGAGAGACACAAGTAAGTGAAAAGATATCTCCCTGAGAGGGAGGGACTGAGGGACTCCAGTCAGTGTACATATATCTCCCTGAGAGAGAGGCACTGAGAGACACATATCAGTGTTCAGATAACTCCATGAGGGAGAGGGACTGAAAGACACAAGTCAGTGAAAAGATATCTCCCTGAGAGGCAGGGACTGAGAGACGCCAGTCAGTGTACAGATATCTCCCTGAGGGAGAGGTACTGAGGGACCCCAGTCAGTGTACAGATATCACACTGAGAAAGCGGTACTGAGAGACACCAGTCAGAGTTCAGATATCTCCGTGAGGGAGACGGATAGTGACGCACCAGTCAGTGTACAGATATGTCGCTGAGGGATATGGACAGTGCGACCAGTCAGTGTACAGATATCTCCCTGAGAGACAGGGAGACGGGAGTCATCAGTCAGAGTACAGATATCTCCCTGAGGGAGAGGGACGAAGAGACATCAGTCAGTGTACAGATATCTACCTGAGTGAGAGTGGACTGAGAGACACCAGTCAGTGAACAGATATCTCCCTGAGAGGGAGGTACTGAGAAACATCAGTCAGTGTACAGATATGTCTCTTTGAGAGAGGGACTGTGAGACATCAGTCGGTGTACAGATATGTCCTGGGAGAGAGGGACTGAGGGACACCAGTATATGTACAAATATCTGCCTGAGGGGGAGGCACTGAGAGACACCATTCAGTGTACAGATGTGTCCTGAGGGAGAGGGACTGAGATACAACAGTCAGTTACAGATATGTCCCTGAGGGAGAGGGTCTGAGAGGCGCCAATCAGTGTCCAGATATGTCCCTGAGGGATAGGCACTGCGAGACCAGCCAGTGTACAGATATCTCCCTGAGAAACATAGAGACTGAGAGATATCGTCAGTGTACAGATATCTTCCGGAGGGAGCGGAACTGAGAGACACCAGTCAGTGAACAGATATCTCCCTGAGGGAGAGTGCACTGAGAGTCACCAGTCAGTGTACAGAAAATTGCCGGACGGAGAGGGACTGAGAGACACCAGTGAGTGTTCAGATATCTTCCTGATGGGGAGGGACTGAGAGACACCAGTCAGTGTACAGATATGTCCCTGAGTGAGAGGGACAGAGAGACCAGTCTGTTTAAAGATATCTCCCTGAGAGTCAAAGAGACTGAGTGTCATCAGTCCAGTATACAGGTATCTCCCTGAGGGAGAAGGACTGAGAGACAGCAGTCAGTTTAAAGATATCACCCTGAGAGGGAGGTACTGAGAGACACCAGTCAGTGTACAGATATCTCGCTGAGTGGGAGGTACTGAGCGACGCCAATCAGTTTACAGATATCTCGCTGAGGGAGAGGGACTGGGAGACACCAGTCAGTGTACAGATATCACCCTGAGACGGAGGTACTGAGAGACACCAGTCAGTGTGTACAGATATCAAACTGAGAGGGAGCGACTGAGAGACACCAGTCAGTGTACAGATTTGTCATTTGGAGAGAGGGACTGAGAGACACCAGTCTGTGTACAGATATGTCCTGAGAGAGAGGGACTGAGTGATTCCAGTCAGTGTACATATATCTCCCTGAGAGAGAGGCACTGAGGGACACATATCAGTGTTCAGATAACTCCATGAGGGAGAGGGGCTGAAAGACACAAGTCATTGGAAAGATATCTCCCTGAGAGGGAGGGACTGAGAGACGCCAGTCAGTGTACAGATATCTCCCTGAGGGAGAGGTACTGAGAGACCCCAGTCAGTGTACAGATATCACACTGAGAAAGAGGTACTGAGAGACACCAGTCAGAGTTCAGACATCTCCGTGAAGGAGACGGATCGTGACGCACCTGTCAGTGTACAGATATGTCGCTGAGGGAGAGGGACAGTGCGACCAGTCAGTGTAAAGATAACTCCCTGAGAGACAGGGAGACGGGAGTCATCAGTCAGAGTACAGATATATCCCTGAGGGAGAGGGACGAAGAGGCATCAGTCAGTTTACAGATATCGACCTGAATGAGAGTGGACTGAGTGAGACCAGTCAGTGAACAGATATCTCCCTGAGAGAGAGGTACTGAGAAACATCAGTCAGTGTACAGATATGTCTCTTTGAGAGAGGGACTGTGAGACACCAGTCGGTGTACAGATATGTCCTGGGAGAGAGGGACTGAGGGACACCAGTATATGTACAGATATCTGCCTGAGGGGGAGGAACTGAGAGACACCATTCAGTGTACAGATGTGTCCTGAGGGAGCGGGACTGAGATACAACAGTCAGTTACAGATATGTCCCTGAGGGAGAGGGTCTGAGAGGCGCCAATCAGTGTACAGATATGTCCCTGAGGGATAGGCACTGCGAGACCAGCCAGTGTACAGATATCTCCCTGAGAAACATAGAGACTGAGAGATATCGTCAGTGTACAGATATCTTCCGGACGGAGAGGAACTGAGAGACACCAGTCAGTGAACAGATATCTCCCTGAGGGAGAGTGCACTGAGAGTCACCAGTCAGTGTACAGACAATTGCCGGAGGGAGAGGGACTGAGAGACACCAGTGAGTGTACAGATATCTTCCTGATGGGGAGGGACTGAGAGACACCAGTCAGTGTACAGATATATCCCTGAGTGAAAGGGACAGAGAGACCAGTCTGTTTAAAGATATCTCCCTGAGAGTCAGAGAGACTGAGTGTCATCAGTCCAGTATACAGGTATCTCCCTGAGGGAGATGGACTGAGAGACAGCAGTCAGTGTACAGATATCACCCTGAGAGGGAGGTACTGAGAGACACCAATCAGTGTACAGATCTCTCGCTGAGAGGGAGGTACTGAGCGACGCCAATCAGTGTACAGATATCTCGCTGAGGGAGAGGGACTGAGAGACACCAGTCAGTGTACAGATATCTCCCTGAGGGAGAGGTACTGAGAGACCCCAGTCAGTGTACAAATATCACACTGAGAAGGAGGTACTGAGAGACACCAGTCAGAGTTCAGACATCTCCGTGAGGGAGACG